>NC_054879.1:974798-1184798 GCF_018320785.1 Cheilinus undulatus | reverse complement strand
CTTCTGGGACCTCCTGGATGAGTCGTCGTTGCCTTTTGGAGTCATGTTGGTTGGCCGACCACTCCTGGGAAGGTTCATCACTGTTCCCAGTTTTCTCCATTTGTGGATAATGGCTCTGACCGTGGTTCTCTGGAGTCCCAAAGCCTTAGAAATGTCTCTGTAACCTTTTCCAGACTGATAGATTTCAGTCACTTTGTTTCTCATTTGCTCTTTAATGTCTTTGGATGGTGGTGTGATGCGTTTCTCTCTGAGGTCTTGTAGCCTACTTCACTTTGTCTGACAGCTTCTATTTAAGGGATTTCTACATTCAGCTAATCTGGAGGTAATCAGGCCTGGGTGTGGCCAGAGAAACTGAACTCAGCTTTCCAAGAACTGTAGTTAATCACAGTTAACTCATGATTTAACAAGGGGGAAATTCCTTTTTCACACAGGGACAGATAGTTTGGATTTATTTCCCCCTAATAAATAAAGTCATCATTTAGAAACTTCTTTTTTTTATTTACTTGGGTTGCCTTTGTGAGATTTTAAAATTGGTTTGTTGATCCGAAACATTTAAGTGTGATAAATATGCAAAAACATCAGGAATCAGAGAGGGGGAAATACTTTTTCACGGCACTGTAAGTGCCAAAAACATGTCTAAAATGACATTTTGTCACGTGGTTTGAGCATAAATGTTCTGTCGTTCTATTTTAACTAAAATGAAGCTGTGTCATCTTCATCACTGTTCCAACATTTAAAGTCTTCACCATCATCAGAGACCAACAGGTGTGATTCTCTCCTCCTGCTCCGGTCTCTCACCTTACCTCTCCTGAAAAACCACGATGGGGGCGGGCCTTAGGGATTCCAGAGTGTCTCTAGGATGGGAAAGGTCGGCAGACAAAGGATTCATCCAATGACGCTCAGTCTTAGGTGATGGCATGTGCCCATGGCTCTCTTATCGGCCCGCTAACTCTGGAGGAGGAAGACGAGATTCTCCCGTTCACAGAAGAGTGTGAACCACATTTCTATGGCGCCGACCTCAGAGGTCAATGACCCTGATGATCAACAGAAAGACTCATTTCACTCAGCTCTGTTTAAAATGGAACAACCATGAGAAGACTCGAAAACGTCTTTAATGAACGTTCACTCATTTATCATCTTTACGATGAGGAGCTTCTTTAATTCAGTCCTTTAAAAATCTTAACAGACGAATTAGGTTCATTTCTACGGACGCCCAAAGCTAAAAACGTCACTCATCATGGGTGAGAATAAAAAAAAATTATTTAGAAGATTAAAATCAAACATTGAAATTTGATCTGTTTTTATTTCAGACTGTGAAAAAATTAAATAATGAACTCAAAACGTTATCCAACTCAAATATAATTCATTTAATCTGAACGGTTGCTTTATCACTGCCTTACTTCCTTAGAAAGACAGATGAGAGGCAGACAGCGAAGCGGACAACAACAGAGAGGAGGAGGGAGTAAACATGGCCGACATAAACACAGGCTAACAGTTCAAGTGTGCGTTTCTCTAAAAATGATTCCAACAGCACAACGTGCAGCGTCTGTCATCAGTGGTTTCATGCAGGCGGGCATCTTTTTACACAAACTGTTATTTTTTTAATAAGATGTCCGTGTGTTTTTCTACCTGCAGAGATCTGAGTTTATTTGAAGGTTTTATCTGTTAAAGGAAGTGAGCAGGAGTGTTGTTTCTAATGAAAGTTCAGAGACTGAAGATCCAGAGAGAGTTGGTTTGAACTGAGACATTTTTAACAAAAAAAATGTCATTTTTGTACATTTCAGCATGTTCTCCTCCCAAACACTTGATGTCGAAGATTTCCGTTCTCTAATGTGTTTATTATAACAGGAAGTGAAGCGTGCTCGTCTCTGACAGAGAAGCTGGCTGAAATCTGGTTCAGAGTTCAGAGAGACTCCAGAAAAACAGTGAAAACTTACAGTCTCCTTTTTTCCTAAAAGAAAATTCACAGGAAGGAATCAACAAGGGAATCAATAATGGCACTGATATCAACAAAACCTTATTATTTCCCACCCCTGTTTATCTTTACTCCTGCTCTTTTGCCCTCTTGAATTTATTGGTGAATGTTTTATGTTTTTTCCAGCTCTAATAAATTCAGCTCAAAAACAACCGTAAAGACGTTCCCTCCTCTCTGACGCTCTCTTTGTTTTTCCACCTGTAGAGAACTCAGGGAAGAAATACGGCCTCCCGTCCTCCATCAGAACAGGGTGAGCTCTTCTTCTTTCCACGTCTTTATGAAACATTTAGCCGAGGTTTGGGGATGAACCACAGGTCATAACTCTGCCTCTGTGTCTGGATGGAGTCCTGGTTTATTCCCATCATGGATCCAGAAATCTGTACTGCTGAAATAAAGTTCATAAAAACCCGTGCGTAAGGAAGGAATGTGTAGTAGATTTACTGTGTGTGCTGTTTTTACACTATCAGCCGTGTCACTGATTAAGAGGAAAGATTCAGCTTCCATCAATATTACAACCCTGACACACATAAATATGAGATGTATGACAGTCTTTGTCTTATGTTGGCTGTTCTTTATGGGCAGCTATGGCCGACTAGTTGGCAAAGATTTAGGAAAAAAAGCCCCAAATATTCCCAGAATCACCAACATTACATCCTCTGCCTTTACAGATGATGTCATCCTTTAATGCTCATACAACATTTTATTTCTACCTGTAAAGATGTCATCATTTAATGCTCATAAAACATTCCATCCTTGCCTGTAAAGATGTCATCATTTAATGCTCATAAAACATTCCATCCTTGCCTGTAAAGATGTCATCATTTAATGCTCATAAAACATTCCATCCTTGCCTTTAGAGATGTCATCATTTAATGCTCATAAAACATTCCATCCTTGCCTTTAGAGATGTCATCATTTAATGCTCATAAAACATTCCATCCTTGCCTGTAAAGATGCCATCATTTAATGCTCATAAAACATTCCATCCTTGCCTTTAGAGATGTCATCATTTAATGCTCATAAAACATTCCATCCTTGCCTTTAGAGATGTCATCATTTAATGCTCATACAACATTTTATTTCTACCTGTAAAGATGTCATCATTTAATGCTCATAAAACATTCCATCCTTGCCTGTAAAGATGTCATCATTTAATGCTCATAAAAGATTCCATCCTTGCCTGTAAAGATGTCATCATTTAATGCTCATAAAACATTCCATCCTTGCCTGTAAAGATGTCATCATTTAATGCTCATAAAACATTCCATCCTTGCCTTTAGAGATGTCATCATTTAATGCTCATAAAACATTCCATCCTTGCCTTTAGAGATGTCATCATTTAATGCTCATAAAACATTCCATCCTTGCCTGTAAAGATGCCATCATTTAATGCTCATAAAACATTCCATCCTTGCCTTTAGAGATGTCATCATTTAATGCTCATAAAACATTCCATCCTTGCCTGTAAAGATGTCATCATTTAATGCTCATAAAACATTCCATCCTTGCCTTTAGAGATGTCATCATTTAATGCTCATAAAACATTCCATCCTTGCCTGTAAAGATGCCATCATTTAATGCTCATAAAACATTCCATCCTTGCCTTTAGAGATGTCATCATTTAATGCTCATAAAACATTCCATCCTTGCCTTTAGAGATGTCATCATTTAATGCTCATACAACATTTTATTTCTACCTGTAAAGATGTCATCATTTAATGCTCATAAAACATTCCATCCTTGCCTGTAAAGATGTCATCATTTAATGCTCATAAAACATTCCATCCTTGCCTGTAAAGATGTCATCATTTAATGCTCATAAAACATTCCATCCTTGCCTTAAGAGATGTCATCATTTAATGCTCATAAAACATTCCATCCTTGCCTTTAGAGATGTCATCATTTAATGCTCATAAAACATTCCTCTCTTGTCTTTAAAGATGTCATCATTAAATGCTCATAAAACATTCCATCCTTGCCTGTAAAGATGTCATCATTTAATGCTCATAAAACATTCCATCTTTGCTGTAAAGATGTCATCATTAAATGCTCATACAACATTTAATTTCTACCTGTAAAGATGTCATCATTTAATGCTCATAAAACATTCCATCCTTGCCTGTAAAGATGTCATCATTTAATGCTCATAAAACATTCCATCCTTGCCTGTAAAGATGTCATCATTTAATGCTCATAAAACATTCCGTCCTTGCCTTTAGAGATGTCATCATTTAATGCTCATACAACATTTTATTTCTACCTGTAAAGATGTCATCATTTAATGCTCATAAAACATTCCATCCTTGCCTGTGAAGATGCCATCATTTAATGCTCATAAAACATTCCTCTCTTGTCTTTAAAGATGTCATCATTAAATGCTCATAAAACATTCCATCCTTGCCTGTAAAGATGTCATCATTTAATGCTCATAAAACATTCCATCTTTGCTGTAAAGATGTCATCATTAAATGCTCATAAAACATTCCTCTCTTGCCTGTAAAGATGTCATCATTTAATGCTCATAAAACATTCGGCCCTTGCCTGTAAAGATGTCATCATTTAATGCTCATAAAACATTCCTCTCTTGCCTTTAGAGATGTCATCATTTAATGCTCATAAAACATTCCTCTCTTGCCTGTAAAGATGTCATCATTTAATGCTCATAAAACATTCCATCCTTGCCTGTAAAGATGTCATCATTTAATGCTCATAAAACATTCCATCCTTGCCTGTAAAGATGTCATCATTTAATGCTCATAAAACATTCCGTCCTTGCCTTTAGAGATGTCATCATTTAATGCTCATACAACATTTTATTTCTGCCTGTAAAGATGTCATCATTTAATGCTCATAAAACATTCCATCCTTGCCTGTAAAGATGTCATCATTTAATGCTCATAAAACATTCCATCCTTGCCTGTAAAGATGTCATCATTTAATGCTCATAAAACATTCCATCCTTGCCTTTAGAGATGTCATCATTTAATGCTCATAAAACATTCCATCCTTGCCTGTAAAGATGCCATCATTTAATGCTCATAAAACATTCCTCTCTTGTCTTTAAAGATGTCATCATTAAATGCTCATAAAACATTCCATCCTTGCCTGTAAAGATGTCATCATTTAATGCTCATAAAACATTCCATCTTTGCTGTAAAGATGTCATCATTAAATGCTCATAAAACATTCCTCTCTTGCCTGTAAAGATGTCATCATTTAATGCTCATAAAACATTCGGCCCTTGCCTGTAAAGATGTCATCATTTAATGCTCATAAAACATTCCTCTCTTGCCTTTAGAGATGTCATCATTTAATGCTCATAAAACATTCCTCTCTTGCCTGTAAAGATGTCATCATTTAATGCTCATAAAACATTTGGCCCGTGCCTGTAAAGATGTCATCATTTAATGCTCATAAAACATTCCTCTCTTGCCTGTAAAGATGTCATCATTTAATGCTCATAAAACATTCCATCCTTGCCTTTAGAGATGTCATCATTTAATGCTCATAAAACATTCCATCCTTGCCTGTAAAGATGTCATCATTTAATGCTCATAAAACATTCCATCCTTGCCTGTAAAGATGTCATCATTTAATGCTCATAAAACATTCCATCCTTGCCTTTAGAGATGTCATCATTTAATGCTCATAAAACATTCCATCCTTGCCTTTAGAGATGTCATCATTTAATGCTCATAAAACATTCCTCTCTTGTCTTTAAAGATGTCATCATTAAATGCTCATAAAACATTTCATCCTTGCCTGTAAAGATGTCATCATTTAATGCTCATAAAACATTCCATCTTTGCTGTAAAGATGTCATCATTAAATGCTCATAAAACATTCCTCTCTTGCCTGTAGAGATGTCATCATTTAATGCTCATAAAACATTCGGCCCTTGCCTGTAAAGATGTCATCATTTAATGCTCATAAAACATTCCTCTCTTGCCTTTAGAGATGTCATCATTTAATGCTCATAAAACATTCCTCTCTTGCCTGTAAAGATGTCATCATTTAATGCTCATAAAACATTTGGCCCTTGCCTGTAAAGATGTCATCATTTAATGCTCATAAAACATTCCTCTCTTGCCTGTAAAGATGTCATCATTTAATGCTCATAAAACATTCCTCTCTTGCCTTTAGAGATGTCATCCTTTAGAGCACATAAAACATTCGGCCCTTGCCTGTAAAGATGTCATCACTTAATGCTCATAAAACATTCCATCCTTGCCTTTAGAGATGTCATCATTTAATGCTCATAAAACATTCCTCTCTTGCCTTTAGAGATGTCATCATTTAATGCTCATAAAACATTCCTCTCTTGCCTGTAAAGATGTCATCATTTAATGCTCATAAAACATTTGGCCCTTGCCTGTAAAGATGTCATCAGTTAATGCTCATAAAACATTCCTCTCTTGCCTTCCCATGATTCCAGGTGTCGCTCTACAGTCCCAGCGGTAGCAAACAGGCCGAGTATTTGGAGTGAGAGTCCGCCAAAGTTTGTCACCAAACCAGGCAGAGTGCCCGCCAAACTGGGACAGACGGGGAAGTTCACCGCCAAGACCACAGGACGCCCTCAGCCCCAGGTCACATGGTACAAGGTGGGAGGAGCCTCAGTGAGTTCTTCATGACTGAGCAGATTGTTTCAGAAACTCTTAATATTCTACAACAAGAAAATATCTTAACTAAGGATGTCCCTACTGATACCGGAGATTAAAACGCCAGCTCTGGACGTCCAGTCCTGGGTCAGATCTGGGTTTTAATCATCCAGCTGTTGGCAGGGTTTCCAGACTGTTGGCTGTAGCAGGACTCAGTCAGAGTCAGCAGATCTGGAGTCAAACATGTTTGATTTTCATGGATCCAATCAGTCTGGAATCCTGAAATCATCTTGTGTACCAATATAGAGACCCCCTCTGTCTGTCTTTCAGGGGGAGGCGGAGCTTCAGTTGTGTGGTCGTGTCTCTATGTACGAGCGCTCTGGCCTCCACTTCCTCGAGATTAAGGAAGTGAGAGCAGAGGACGCAGGAAGTTACACCTGCCTGGTTACTAACAGCGCTGGATCTGCATCAGCTTCAGCCATGCTCAGTATCCCAGGTGAGGTGACCAATCAGAGCTCAGGGTGGTTTCTGAATGTTTGGAGAGTAAAGACACTCGCTGAATATTTATCAGCCCAGACTTGATCATAGTGAATATTTCTGTGGTCTCTCCTCACAGACGTTCCAGCAAGCAGCTCCAGGTGAGTCTGATCAAACTCCTGCAGTACAGCCAGAAATACCGTCTTCAGTTCCTGTCTGTGAAGCTTTACACCATTTAATATGAGTTAAAGCTAGCTAACAGTAGCTATCAGGGGTCAAACACCTGAAATCAAATCACTGCTCAGAAGGAAAAATGCTGAATCATGAAACAGTCTCAGACACACAGAGCAGGTTGGTTTCTAATGTTCTGAGTTCATTCTGTTCTCTGACGTCTCGTCCTTCAGCTCGGTTCAATCAGCAGAGATCTCACAGCTCAGCAGCAGAGAGAACAGAGACCACACAGCTGCTCCCAGTACTCCCAGTGCTCCCAGCTCTCAGCCCCAGCAGCTAGAACCTACAGAGATCAACACTGAGAGCGCACAGTCTCAGAGCGGCTGGAGGGTCAGACCTCCTGTACTGCCCCCTCCTGTGGCTGAGAGGAGAACTACAGCTGCTCAGGTCGGCACTTCCTGTGTTCTCTGCTTGACTTGGTTACTCTGCAGTGACTTCAGAAGCTTCAACAAAGGCTGAAGAGACTGATGGTCCTGATACTTTATGAAATCCTTCACACAGAGGCTGGTCCTGATAAAACAAGTCTATCTAGAGAGTCTCTTAAAGCTGCTCAGATTAAGAAGATGAACAGCTGACACACTTTTAGCAAAACACAAACTACAACTCCCACGGTGCAGTTGGGGCAGAGGGGTGGGGTCAAACAAAGAGCTGAACTTGTCTTTTTACCCTGGCTTAGTTTAAGGTCTATTTATTTGAGGAGTTTTTATTTGATTTTATAGGATTATACTTCGCTCTCTGTTTGACTGATGGAACCTTGAGCGCCTTCACTTAATTCTTGTTTTTGGTGTGTTGTGTAGTTTTTCTGGGGTGGGAATCATGTTTAAGCAGGTTTTAAAGAACCGTCATTCTTTCTGTTGTTTCATGATACTTCTGTCCCGGGACCTTTGTGTCATAATGGATGTTATAATCTCTCTGGCTGCAAGACAAATCTACTGGTGAACTGTAGATCACCTGACGCAGCCTTCATTCAAGATTTACTGACTTTCACTCAGTTATATTGAAGTGAACGCGGCTGCTCTACCTGTCAGGTAAACCGTTGTTGATCTAAACCAGCAGGCGGCGCTGTAGCGCCACCAGAACCCACCAGTGTAGGAGTTCACATGTGTAGATGAGAGGGAACTAGAGCTGTTAAACTAATGTCACAGCAGTTCTGTTTGGTTTTACTGAGGCAATACTCGGTGAGTATCTTTACACACGTTACATGTTACGGACATGTTTCGCGGAAAGCCACCAGTTAAGACGGTCACCATTCAAACCGTTACACTGGTCAGAGCAGAGCTAACAGAGATATTAACCTAGTGGAGGCGCTAATGTGGATTTAGGTCTGTCAGAACAGATAAACGCTGCTAACGTAGATGAGAGCATATCTGTGAAGCTACTGTTGATATTAGCCTGCCGGAAAATAACGGCAGACGTCTGAGCTAGCCTGTCAACGAACCTACGCCACCAAACCTTAGCCTTTGTAGGCTAAATTCATGACTTAATCACTTAATGATCATTTTAAGACACTCTACAGATTATTAAAAGCCCCGATCATGACATTTGACCTTTAGTCGATGCATTAACTGTACATTGAGGGTTTGATGTGACCCATCGCTAACTTGAATTTCCTTGAGGATTGTAAAGTATCTATTTATCTAGCTAACCGCTGTTAGGGCTAAAAGCGTGACCGTGTTAACCGGTGACATGCTAGAAGAACAGTGTCCTCATCACGTCAAAGCTTTCTACATGTTTATTTTTTACTGTCACTAACTCACTCAGATATTTCTTTACTGAAAGTCTTTTTAAAAAAGTCTTTTTAAGACACTAAGACAGGGGTGTCAAACTCAAGGCCCGGGGGCCAAATCCGGCCCGTGGAACAGTTAAATCCGGCCCTAAAGATGGTCTGATGTTTCTGTTCTAACGGGCCCATCAGTCTGAGGTCTGCAGATTTCCTCAGGAATAAAAATGTGAACTTATCCTGATGATTTAAGATTTCCTTGTTCAGTCATGAAATCTAAAAAACGAGGAGTAAAACTATTTAGATAAGAAGTCAGGAATGTTTGAATTTTGCACTTTGGGCATTTCAACTCATATTTTTGACTTCTCATATCATATTTTGAGCTTTAAGATTCATAATTTTAATTTTTCAATTATATTTCGACCTTTTAAACCAGTTATTTTGTATTTTATCCCATATTTTCATCTCCAGACTTTGACTTCATAATCCCATAGTTTGACCTTTTAGACTCACAGTTTAAAATGTTGAATCATTTTTTGACTTTTAATTTAATGAAGATAAATTTTATTTCATATTTTGACCTTTTAAACTCGTGATTTTGACTTTCTTTCTAATATATTTGCCTTTTGAGCTTTTTGGACTAATAAATGTACTTTTCTCAGATTGTGAGCCCTTAAACTGATCTTTTTAACTTTTTAAATGTCAAAATCATTTATCATCAGTGCTAAGTGTTTTTCATATTTTATTACTGGTGAAATTGACAGTTTCTGGTTCTAAAGGTGACCCTGCTAGGCCCTCAGGTTAGACCTGAATCCAGAATCTGGTCCCTGCTGTGATTGAGTCTGACACCCCTGCACTAAGACCTCCGCTAGCTAAAAACGACCCGTTTTCACGGTCACCGTTCACACCATAACACCATCTGTCTGTCTGTGTCTGCAGGTCCAGTCACGCGGTTCTGTTCCAGTTCAAACCGGTTCAGACCAGAAAGCGGTGCTCGGCTCTGACAGCAGGAGGTAAATATTAAAGTTCACTTTGCTTTTGTGATGTTTTCCATGATTCTGAGCGTGTGCATTGATTCATGGTTGTCTGTTAGGTACTGAATTGCTTTATAAAGACAATGTTTGTGTTGATGTGAATAAAAAAATCAAACCCAACAGTTGGAGCCCAGAGCTAACAGTTAGCTAATGCTAAGTCATCTTGGATGAGTTGAAAAGCAGCTGTTAAACTGATGAGCAGCTTTTCTCATGTCAGTTAAAGTTAAATTGATTATCAGCCCTCATACAGCCATCAGACATGTGTGGACGCCTCATTGGCTGCGTTTGTCTGCTGCCGTGACGTGTCGGCCATATTGCCAGAGGCAAGACCGCCTCACAAACATACACAAGTATACAAGGGAACTCTGGAATATGTTCTGACAAATGGATTTGAATGAATGTGTATTCAGTGATGATCATTTTGTCATTTTAACATTCATTTATCCAGGATCAGTAAACTGGTGGACGATCCCTTCTGTCTTTTCATTCCTTGCGTGCTTGTTTCTCATAGCGCCTGTCGGTGATATTTATTATCGTCATTTCGCTCTGAAATAAACGCCATCCTTACGACAGAACCTCTCCAACCTTTCTAAACATAGAAGCGTTGACAACAGACCACACAGACACAGAGACAACAGGAGGAGACGGGGACGTAGATGTGTGGATAATGATAGTGAAGAGAGAGAACATGGGTAGATAAGTTTCACCATAAAGCACAGATACATAGTCTTATCTATTACACACATGTTACATGCTACAGTAAACTTTCTTAGATTATATTTGGATATTTATTTGTTAAATCTTTTGGATGTCAGACTCATTTACATGTGGGGAGGCCTTTTTGACAGCGTAGGTAAACTTTACTCTTAATTTTGGTCTGATACAGTCCTAAAGTTACTCCTGAGGCAAAAAAGTTCATTTCCAACCCTGTCATACATGCATAAATAAAGAATGATGGATAGAGAATGGATCGGGGATTATTTCAGTTTTCTTATATGTAGAGAGCATAAAAAGGCAGTAGTGAGAGGAAACCTGACCGTCTATTTATAGACTCGGTCTATTGACAGCTGCCGTTTAAAGGATCACACAAACGCCATGATTCCTTTAAAAATCTGTAAACCTGGGGGAAAACTGTTCTTGGTTTTGACCAGTCACAATCATCACATGTGTTTTTTTAGTTTTCATGTGTTCAGATGTACTTTGTTCCTCTACAAAATGTTTGCCGTACAGTTATTTGATGGCATATTAGGGCAACTCTGGAAATGATTATAAAAACCTCAAGTTTTGGGTCCTGTGAATTTCTGGCTTTTTAAACTCAAAAATGTAAATTGTTGTCTGAAAAATTAAAAGATGCTGTGATTTTTTTAAATGTCAGGTAGCCCTAATGCACCATCGTAAACATTATGGCACTGATAGATTGTCGTAATGGGAGAGTGAGCCGTGTTTCACAATGCTGAATGAAGTGTCACTAGGTAATCCAACACCAGTTTCACTGTGACACCGGTTCTCTACATCAGACAGAATAGCTGATAAAAAGGTGACGTGAAAGTTACGCGTTCTGGCTGTGCTTTATTCTGGAACATTTCTGGAAGATCTAAACCTTTTCTGTGAGTTTTTAACGATCATTTAAATGTGCTCTCAGTTTCTAAAAGTCTCTTTGTTAACCCTCTGGTATCCTACAAACTGCTGCCTCATTTCCTCCTAGTGTGCAAAAACATGCACCGGGGGGTTATTACTGTAAATAAAAGAGTTACATTAGTTTATTTTTAATTGTTCAATTTTTTCCTTGTTTCATCAACTTTAACAAAAATACCAAATACTCAATAATTGTCATATTTTTTAACCCTTTAATTGCCATGTTTGTAATGTAAACAACATTTTTTTGTGGAAAAAAACAAAAATTGATTTTTTTCAAGATACTACACTGAAAGTGAATAACGTATTCATGGCTGACTGCAGCCTGGCATATGTCATTGATTAGTAGCAACATTGGTTAAAATGCATTATTAGTTTTTCTGTGAGGTCAGTTATTCTAAAATACTCACGTTTTTCACCCTTCTGTGCATAAATGCACGCCTTTAAATCATGTTGTAAATATCATACATTTAAAATTGTTTTCCTGTTATTGAATGATATTTTTTTAAGGTCAGCCCTAACCATAAATGTCAAACACTCATTCATTTTAATTTTTTAACCCTTTAAATGCCATGTTTCACTGATGATGTCACTGCATTTTTAGATGCAAAATACACAAAAAAAAGATTTTTTTTGCAGGTTATTACATAAAAATTAGATAACTTATTTTTTGATTATTGCACAGACACACTCACAGACTCACACACTGATCTGCACTTAAACAAAACCTCAGAGAGTTAGTGAGAAGGGGAGCAGAGGGCAGTAGAACACTGAAATCTGAAAAAACATGGATTTCCTGCCATCGCCCATATATGGTAAGAGTGATGTCACAGGGTTAAAAAATGGTCCAGGTGCAAATGTAAAGCCCCGACTCTCAAATGAAGCCCAGAAACCAGGAAATGCATGATTCATGCCTTAATGGTGTATGGATCTAAAGAAGTGGTTTGAATGGGTTTCAGTGGGGACTTTTACACAGCAGGGATATTAACGCTATAAAAAAGGTTTACTTTATTTATGTTGGGCTGATTGTTGTGGCTGGGACAGAATTTTGAAAACTGTGCAAAAATGAACAAAAAAATATAATACATGGTAATATTAGTGTTAAAGAGGACAAAGTTTTTAAAAGAAATATCAACTAAGTGTGCATTTTTGGCACAAGGGGTACCAGAGGGTTAATACTGTTGACAGAAATAACTTCTTGGAACCCACCTGTAGTTCCTTCAGGGTCCACCAGAGGGCCACGCCCCACACTTTGGGCCACGTCGGTGTAAACGTTAAGTTTACTTGATTATCAGTGGAGGTGTGAAGGCTTTGGCGGTCAGACATAGACAGCTTTAATCCGTTTATGAGGATGAAACTAGAGTTTCTACGCTGGTTTCAGCTTCATCGATAATGAACAGCTATCGTGTCGAGACTGTTTTTAAAGGGACTAAAGTAGAATTTCTTGTACTAAAATATCTGTTCTGTAGCTGTACCTGGCTCCTGTTTCTGCTGCTGTCTTTCTGGTGGATTATTCTGTGCTGTCAGCTGTTATTGTCCATGTTTCAGGGCTGTAAAGAGGTCTGTGTCGGGGTCCACTCTACGGTTCGAGGCTGTTCCTTTGGACCAGGAGGCCACAGAGGGAGCTCAGGTCACATTTACCTGCCAAGGTAACCACAGTCTTTGAGTCTGTGTGTGTCATTTGTTTGATTTGTCCTAATGTGAGATTGTTGAGCTTGAACAAATATAAATATTATTTCTCTCACTGGTACATGGACCATGAGGTTAAAACAAGGATAGAATAATTTGGTGCACAGTATAGACCTAGATCCCAGAGTGTAACCATCATGTCCCGTGATTTTTAAATGTCTGTGATTGGTTTTATGTTGGCGCTACAGTCTGCTTACTGCTCAGTTGTATTGAGTCTGTGTAATGACCATTTTCAGCCTCTAGGTGTCGCTGCTGTCTCTCTAACTACACCTCTCTCCTGCTCTTCTGCTCTCAGTGTCTTCAGCCATCGTTGCCAAGGTAACATGGCTGAAGGACGGCACCCCACTGAGGATGGGACCAGGTCTTCAGCAGAGACAGGATGGGACCCGTCTGACCCTGACCATGGAGAGGGTGAGACGGGGGGGCGAGGGGACGTATGGATGTGAGCTGATCACCGCTGATGGACTCACTGTGACCTCAGCAACATGGACGCTCAGAGTCAGCGGTAAGACTGACCCTGTTAGAGAGTCTTTGGTTGTCCTGATTAAACACTTAGGTGTGATCCCAGTCAAACTCAAACAGTACTGATCAGGGTCGACTGACACGGGTTTTTCAGGGCCAATACTGAATATCACTACCTCATGAGATCAATAACCAGTATTTGAAACCAGTATGTATTTATTATGACCAAAATGATACTGTGTGGCGGTTAAATGAACATTTTAGTGTGGATGTGCTTTATTAATTGTGGATCAGTACCATCAGTCTGTTGACGGCGAGGCTGAGATCAACCGTAGACTTGGACTCACTCATGGGGTGATGGGTTCGCTGACTAAAAGACAGTGTGGCGCTCACAGTGTCACCCCAGCTCCAGCATGCATCCTGGAGTCAGAGTCTGTCAGTCCCTGGTCCTCCTACTCTAATGAGGCCTGGACACTGACTGATGACTAGCCTCCTCTCTGACCACGTGTCTAATGAGCTCAGGAGAGCGAGGATGGGAAGGGTCAGCTGATGGATGGCGGCACAGGGCCTGAAGGGATTCACTGTTCAGGAAAAGGTCTTCCATTAATGCTGGGGGTTTTTTCTGGTTGGATGATGATAAAAACTTTTTTGTAGCAGATTTGATCTGCAAAGCCTGATGGGAAAAAAGGCAGATAGTACTGTTTAGTACCGAGCTGTAAAGGAACAGCTGTGTCATGGCTGGTTATGTCTCACTAACGGGGTAAATAGCCATCGTTAATCGCTGTGGAAACGGACGGAGTGATGGGTGTTTGAGGAGAAGACTTCAGGTGTGTTTGACTGAACCCTCCAGCAGAGGGCAGCAGACTACAGGAACACCCTAAAATCTACTGGTAATGTTTCTGTCTGTGACGGCTGTAAACAGGATCAACTTTATCATAGAAAACACATCATAAACGTCATACTTTATATATATTATCTCAGTTTGGAGTGAACATTTCTACAGATGCTCCTAAAGCAGAACCTATGATCCTACAATCACTGCAGAAGATGAAGGGTAAACCAGATATCTGGATGAATTATCACTGTCTGCTTGAGGACATTTGTTTCTAAAGCTGAAAAAAGAATAAGCTAAACCAAGCAGACATTTATCAAACAGACTCACAGCACAATGAGATAACCTCTGCACACCCCCGCATATCAAACTGTAGGAGTCTGTGTGGCTATCTGGAGAGTTTAACTACAAATATAATAGTAAGAATTCACATCTGAACCCAAATGCCCTTAAAGCTGTTGACTAGTGGTGCAGAAGTAAACTACTCATGGAAACAGACCTATGGTGGCGTAGTTAAAACTTAGGAAAGTTTTAGAGTGCAGATAGATTCAAGCACCACAGAGAAAGGTACTGGATGAGTGTATCAGCCTTTTTAGATGAGTAAAAATCTCTTTATACTACAAGACTATTAAAAGTGAGTGGTTAATGTCCTCATAGATGGAATAAAGCTGTGGGGTGTTAGCCAGTGGGTAGAGCTGTACAGTTGTCTCTCTCTTCAAAAGCTGTCGTTTCTGTGCAGCCCATGGGATCCTAGGAGCCGTAGGTGGATGTAGAAGTAGGAAGAGGGTGGATGTTGGGTCTCTAAAATAATGATAGTGCGTTCCACTTAATCTCAGAACTCAAAATTCTGTGTTGCCAGTTTGATACATCATTCTCAATGTGCCAAAGTCAAAGCCACTGGAACACATTTAACTCTGGGTTAGTATCACCCCAGCTACAGCATCCTAGTCAGATGGAACACAGAATGAAATTATCCATAATTCATCGTCCACATGGAGCTTAAACTGATGTTGACCTGAGAAGGAGACTAGTGAGAGAGGACACCAAGACACCTATGACTACTCTGAAGGAGCTCCAAGCTTCAGCAGCTGAGATGGAGAGACTCTGCAGACAACAACTGTTGGCCGGGTTCTTCACCAGTCAGAGCTTTATGGGAGAGTGGCAAAGAGAAAGACACTGTTGGAGAAAACTCAGATTCAATCTGGACTAGAGTTCACCAGAAGGACTGTGGGAGACTCCATGGTCAAGAGGAAGAAAGGTCTTTGGTCTGATGAGACCAAAGCTACACAGAAATGGTTTAAAGACAACAAGGGGGATTTTCTGGAATGGTTTAGTCAAAGCCCAGACCTCAATCCATGAGAGAACCAGAAAAGAGCTGTTCACACCTGATCCCTGTACAACCTGACAGAGCTTGAGCAGTTTATCAAAGAGGAATTGAGTAAAATTCCAGAGTCCAGATGTTTGAGCCTGCCTTTGCTGAGACTTTATTTTATATTGCACATTTTTATTTAACTGACATTACTTTGTAGAAATCTGTTTTCACTTTGAGGTTAGAAATATATTTAAAAAAGCCAAATTATATTGACTGTGAGTGATCTATGAAATCAATGAAAGGGTTAAACATCCAAGGGGCCACTACTGCCCAGTCTCAGAAAGTTGCAATACAGCCACCAGTAGTCAAAAAACAGTCAGGAAGTATGAGCCCTGTGTTTTTATAGAGAATAGAGGAAAAAAATACGAGATTACCTCTCTTTATTGGTTGTAAATATCAAATTGATCACAAACATGCCCTCCATAATTTGAAACTCTGAAAATCTCTGACATGTTTCACCAGTGAGTCCTCTCAATTTACCGATCAGCAGCTGAGACGTCTAAGTATGCATAAGAGATGTCTGCAGCAGTCTGCTTAGGTAGAGTATGAGACAATTGAGCCTACTGTAGAATAGGGCTGAACCATTTACAAAAATAATCTAATCTAATCTCCTCTGGGGTGGAGGAGGTGGAGCTTTAGTCTATAAAGGAGGAGGCTGGGGTGGAGGAGGTGGAGCTTTAGTCTATAAAGGAGGAGGCTGGGGTGGAGGAGGTGGAGCTTTAGTCTATAAAGGAGGAGGCTGGGGTGGAGGAGGTGAAGGTTTAGTCTATAAAGGAGGAGGCTGGGGTGGAGGAGGTGGAGCTTTAGTCTATAAAGGAGGAGGCTGGGGTGGAGGAGGTGTAGCTTTAGTCTATAAAGGAGGAGGCTGGGGTGGAGGAGGTGGAGCTTTAGTCTATAAAGGAGGAGGTGGAGCTTTAGTCTATAAAGGAGGAGGCTGGGGTGGAGGAGGTGGAGCTTTAGTCTATAAAGGAGGAGGCTGGTGTGGAGGAGGTGAAGCTTTAGTCTATAAAGGAGGAGGCTGGGGTGGAGGAGGTGGAGCTTTAGTCTATAAAGGAGGAGGTGAAGGTTTAGTCTATAAAGGAGGAGGCTGGGGTGGAGGAGGTGGAGCTTTAGTCTATAAAGGAGGAGGTGGAGCTTTAGTCTATAAAGGAGGAGGCTGGGGTGGAGGAGGTGGAGCTTTAGTCTATAAAGGAGGAGGCTGGGGTGGAGGAGGTGTAGCTTTAGTCTATAAAGGAGGAGGCTGGGGTGGAGGAGGTGTAGCTTTAGTCTATAAAGGAGGAGGTGGAGCTTTAGTCTATAAAGGAGGAGGTGGAGCTTTAGTCTGTAAAGGAGGAGGCTGGGGTGGAGGAGGTGTAGCTTTAGTCTATAAAGGAGGAGCCTGGGGTGGAGGAGGTGTAGCTTTAGTCTATAAAGGAGGAGGCTGGGGTGGAGGAGGTGGAGCTTTAGTCTATAAAGGAGGAGGCTGGGGTGGAGGAGGTGGAGCTTTAGTCTATAAAGGAGGAGCCTGGGGTGGAGGAGGTGTAGCTTTAGTCTATAAAGGAGGAGGCTGGGGTGGAGGAGGTGGAGCTTTAGTCTATAAAGGAGGAGCCTGGGGTGGAGGAGGTGGAGCTTTAGTCTATAAAGGAGGAGGTGGAGCTTTAGTCTGTAAAGGAGGAGGCTGGGGTGGAGGAGGTGTAGCTTTAGTCTATAAAGGAGGAGCCTGGGGTGGAGGAGGTGTAGCTTTAGTCTATAAAGGAGGAGGCTGGGGTGGAGGAGGTGGAGCTTTAGTCTATAAAGGAGGAGCCTGGGGTGGAGGAGGTGTAGCTTTAGTCTATAAAGGAGGAGGCTGGGGTGGAGGAGGTGGAGCTTTAGTCTATAAAGGAGGAGCCTGGGGTATGGCTGTCGTGAAGTAACTTTCCCTCATCAGTTTTATATCGATCTATTTTTGCTTGTATTGCAAATGTTATGTCATTTGCTTTGTTAAGGGCATAATCATTTTTATGTCGCACTTTTTAAAAAACTGGTGTAACACACATGAAGGAGGATTTTTGTGAACCATTATTATAAAAGTGACACTTGAATGTCTGCAGAATATGCATCAAATCTCTGCAGCTGAAAAAAATAATTTATAAAAGTGGTATTTTGACACAAAATTTTGAAACTTTTGTGATTTGAAAATTGCAGCAGGCCATGTTATGATTTAATCTAATTTATGATTAATTGCCCAGCCCTACTGTAGAAACACTCTTTGGGAGAAACCATGGAGCAGAAAAGACACATTTTACCAAGCCTGGAGCTAAAATATCCTCAGAAATAAAGAGGATTTAGCTGCAGTACTACAGCGTGAGCTCCGTTCACATCAGCTGTGGAAGTTTAGAGCTGTTATGTTTTGTTAAAAGAACACAGAACATCTGATTTAATGAAAGGAAACACAGAGCAGCAGAGGAACAAGATGAACTGAAAAACGTCCAGAGAGAGAGAGAGAGAGAGAGAGGGCTCTCTGGTGTCGCACGGCCGTTAAACAAATATGAGAGCTGAAACCATATAAAGACAAAACATGCTGCTGCAGGGAACGACGCACACACATTTACACACAGGAACTCTGCAGCCAACCCAACAAGGGCATGGACAGGGAATCACTGCGTCTGTGTTTGGGGACTCCTCTCTGCTGGGTTTTCAGCTGAGGACGAGTGTTCTCTGTTAGCAGAGGAGAAGGCTGATATCACATTATTAACCAGAGAGATCTGCGGAGGATTTAGAGTTATTATTATTATATTTAGATTTTGATTTATTGTCTTATATTTAGATTTATTCTGACTCAATCAGATGAAGATGTTTATGAGTCATTTAGACGGAGGATTCAGTCTTCTCTTACACAGCTGACATCTGAAATAGAAATAAGGAAAGGTACTCTGATCATCATAGAAAAGAACTTGTTCACTGTAAATGCACATTTATTTAAAAGAATCAGAATTCTAAACATTTTAAAAGACTTTGTCTATAAAAAGAGATAATGGAGTACTTCAGGGCCCAGCAGGACCCAGTAAGGTTAAACAATACAATCTCTGCTATCTCTGTGATCAGTAACGCCCAAAAGCCCTGAACCAAAAACAGGATTTTATTTATCTGTGATCTTTTCAGCTAAAACAGAAAAAGAGGGCAATGCCTGAAATGTGTTGTCAGTGTTTCAGAGTTGAAATCATGCCACTGTAATGTGTGCAGGAGTTTGTCTTCACTTTTGGTCACATAAAAAACAATCATTAACCAAGAATATATTCCTGTGACTAGTTTCTTTTGGTATATAATCATGGATATTATCTTACTAAGGTAATTCAAGCTTTAGCACAACAACAAGAATATTACCAGGCGGTTACCCTTTATGTCCTGTGTGCATGCTCATCACTGCTTACTGTTGACGTCATATCTGATAATCCAGACTGTACAGGTCTGGGGTTCCCTCATAAGGACTGGTTTGGTAGTGTCAATCTTACACCTACTAGCACTCACTACAGACCACCGCATCAACCAGAATCATCTGTAGCAGTCCACCAAGTTTTTTGGTAAAAGCTTAATTTTTGTTTAGTTCAGTTAACTAAAATGATTGTCACATTTTAGTTATTTAGTTATTTTTAGTTAACTAAAGTAACATTGACTAGTATGTCACAGTTTCCTTTTAAAACATGTTTGTTGAACTATTAAGCCAAAAAGCTGTTAAAGCGGCGCTGATAGCCTCTCAGCCTAAGGCTAATTTGTCTCCACTCATTTGTACAGCATGTAAAAGTTGATATTTCACATTTCTATGAAGCTTTTTCTGTGTGACCATGAGTATTAACTAACTCTATTCATACACATCCACACAGTGATGATGGAGGCTGCTATAGAGAGTAATGATCAGTATTAACTAACTCTATTCATACACATCCACACAGTGATGATGGAGGCTGCTATAGAGAGTAATGATCAGTATTAACTAACTCTATTCATACACATCCTCACAGTGATGATGGAGGCTGCTATAGAGAGTAATGATCAGTATTAACTAACTCTATTCATACACATCCTCACAGTGATGATGGAGGCTGCTATAGAGAGTAATGATCAGTATTAACTAACTCTATTCATACACATCCTCACAGTGATGATGGAGGCTGCTATAGAGAGTAATGATCAGTATTAACTAACTCTATTCATACACATCCACACAGTGATGATGGAGGCTGCTATAGAGAGTAATGATCAGTATTAACTAACTCTATTCATACACATCCACACAGTGATGATGGAGGCTGCTATAGAGATTGATGATCAGTATTAACTAACTCTATTCATACACATCCACACAGTGATGATGGAGGCTGAATTTTTCGACCCTTTCCATCAAAATGACGGACAACCAAAAAAGTCCAGCGCAACCTCTGCTGTAGGAGCTGGGGATTTGACCTTTGATTTTCTGGTTGCCTCCTAAACTATCTGCTCTCACCCCTTTACAGTGCGCTGCAGTGCATTTATGCATTGTGTGTGTGAGCTGTGAAGCTGGTTTGTCTGAGCGGACAGTGAACGTAGCATCATTCAGCCAGTCATTCATAGAAAACCTTCATCACAGCTTTATAAGGAGAATCAGGAACCCTCCTGAGACAGGAAATCCCCTCTACAGTGAAATATCAGGAGATTCCCACAGGCCGACCCCTCAGACTCTGATGTCCATGTGAGGACAATTAAGTTTGTGAGAAGAGGCGCTCCTGTTTATATCTCCTCTGTTCAAGAGCCTCCAATGAATGGGTTTCATTTTGACTCTGTTCAGGAGTCTGCCATCCAAACTGGATGAATTTATGCACACAGTTGCCTGCCTAACTGCCTAAAATGCAGGTACTAGTGTCAGCGAGAACATGAGTTTATGCTGTGATCCCATACCGTTTGGTTTAACTTTATATGTTGCTTCAAGCATAAACATCTTTACCACCAAGAAAATCTTTGATTTTGGTTCTCTACTCTTCTCTCAAAGACTAACTAAGCCCTCAGAGTCCTTTATTCAGAAGTAAACCTCTGTGTTTAGTAGTCCTGTTGATCAGTCAGGGTCCAGATCTGGACATTTTCTCCTGGCTGATCGTCTGCTCTGTGACTTATGTGGCGCCATCTTTTTCCTTACCTGTTTACTTCACTGGTAGCAGCCCGCAGCTGAAATTTGTACTCCACCAATCGGAGATGTTGCTGTAACATCTAGGATTGTGGGTATTGTAGTACTGTTGGCCAAGATCGTGTACAAACTATGTTGTACCTGGAATTATGTGGATAAACTTCTATCTTCTAAATAGTTAAATATCTTCTGTTGAAAAATTACTGCTAAATTCACTTCTCTTTGCAGAACTGGATTTAATGTGGAAATTTCATCTATAAAGGCAGATTCATCCAATTGGAAACGCCGCTGTGACACTCTAGGATTGTGGGTGATGTAGTGCTGTTGACTGTACTTTTTGATAAACTCTGTTTTTTTTGAAGTAGGTTGATTCTATCAGAAGTAGTGTCCTCTCCATGCCCATTTGTCCTGGTTTCTCCCTCAGGTACATACAGTGTCATGAAAAAGTATTTGCCCCTTTTCTGATTTCTGATGTTTTTGCATATTTATCACACTCAAATGTTTCTGATTAACAAACCCTTTGTAATATCTCACAAAAACAACCCAAGTCAATACAAAATGCAGTTTCTAAATAATGATTTTATTTATTAAGGGAAAAAAATCAAAACCTATCTGTCCCTGTGTGAAAAAGGAATTTCTCCCTTGTTAAATCATGAGTTAACTGTGATTAATCACAGTTCTTGGAAAGCTGAGTTCAGTTTCTCTGGCCACACCCAGGCCTGATTACCTCCAGATTAGCTGAATGTAGAAATCCCTTAAATAGAAGCTGTCAGACAAAGTGAAGTAGGCTACAAGACCTCAGAGAGAAACGCATCAGGCCACCATCCAAAGAAACTCAAGAACAAATGAGAAACAAAGTGACTGAAATCTATCAGTCTGGAAAAGGTTACAGAGACATTTCTAAGGCTTTGGGACTCCAGAGAACCACGGTCAGAGCCATTATCCACAAATGGAGAAAACTGGGAACAGTGGGGAACCTTCCCAGGAGTGGTCGGCCAACCAAAATGACTCCAAGAGTGCAACACCGACTCATCCAGGAGGTCCCAGGAGAACCCAGAACCACATCCAAAGACCTGCAGGCCTCACTGGCGTGTGATCGATCGATCACACGTCATGTCTGGTGGCACGTGAGACGTGTTGGAATGCGGAGGATGCCAAAACTCCTAGATACTATGGTTAAATCTCAAGTTTGGTGAGGTGTATTCTTCTTGAAACTCCTGAATCCTAATATAATCGCGGACTTTATTATATCCAAACCGAAGCAGAGTGGTCGCGAAGTCTGATGACTAGAAGAAAACGAGGAGAAAAGCAGACGCCAATCTCAGCTCCACCTGGCAGTGATTCACCTGGCTTAGCTGCTGCACAGGTGCCAGTAAAAGAGATGGATAAAAAGGAACTGTCTGAATTAATCCGCTTGATTATACGGGAGGAGCTGAAAGTACATATGGATGATCTCCAGCCGCAGCTTAATTCTATAAAATTTGATGTGAAGTCATGTGCTGAAAAGGTGACTGGAATAGAGACGGCGTTGTCTAGTCAGTCAGACCAAATAAACGAAATGGAGAGAGAGTGCGGTGCGCTTCGTAAAGCATGCAGTACACTTCATCAAGAAAACAAAGAGCTGAGTGAGAAAATTGACAGAATGGAGGGTTTCAGTCGGAGATTTAATATAAGAGTCTTTGGCCTGGACAGAGGTGTTGAAGGTGATAATGCTACTGAATATGTCTATGCTCCTGAAAGAAGTTTTTCAGGGACAAAAGAAGCTCCCAGGCCCTCCCGACGTAGAGATGGCGCACAGAATCGCCGGCAGAGGCCCTGGTCCAAGGCCTATGATTGTAAGAATGCAACGACTCGCGACGAAGGAAGCTATCTTGAAAACAGCAAAACAAGAAAAAGTAATGGAGTACAAAAACATGAAACTGAAAATATTCCCTGATCTGACCACAGAAAGTGCAAAGAGGAGAGCGCTGTTTAACAACGTCAGGGGAAAGCTGCTTCGGGCTGGCATTCAATGTGGTCTGATTTATCCGGCCACTCTAATTCTAACTTTTAATGGAGAAAAAAAGATCTTCCAAAAAGTTGACGAGGCGGAGAAATTCTTTGAGGAAAAGATTAAACCGTCGCTGCATTTGTCAGTAAACATCAAGGCGGACTAAAGCTGGAGGAGCGCATATGAAGCAGTGCGTAATTGCTGTGCGTAATTGGAGATGGAAGTAATGGCCTTTTTGGCCAGTGACTGGAACTTGACCCACGCTTCGGATTTTTTGATCAGGTCTACGGAATGACATTTGAACTCCAAGATAATCTTAAGAAGATGCGCACGCTGTGAGGAGGTGAGGGAGGGAGGTGAACAGCGAGAGCGCGGACTGTGTGTATGTGGAGACGGATCAGACATAATTCACCCTGTCAGGGAAAGTTGGAGGACTTATGGTAAACCTGTGTGGTAAGCCTACTGAATACGGACTGAATGTATGGAAGATTAATTGTTTAAATCTAAATTTGAGTTAACTATGAGTGAGTATTAAAGAAAAAGCATTTCATTTTGTAATCTAATGTTATAATGTAATCTGATTTAATGGTGATAATGCAACCGTTAGCTCAATCTAGGTTTCAGGAGGATTAAATAGAATTGAAATTAGTGACATGCCAATATGGGAGGTTGGCTGATTCTCATGGATAGACGAGTGGCACAATGTCTGCTACAATGCAAAGTGTTAAAATATTACTATTATTATTTTTTATGTTTGTGAGTATTTGTAATGTTAAGTGTATTTTATGTTGCTCCGAATTAGAATCAATCCAAATAAGACCAGATAGAATGTATACTCTGTTTGATGTCACATAAATTACCTAAGAAAGGACTAAGAATGGCCCATATTAACATATGTAGCATTAGGAATAAATTAAATGAAGTGGAGAATATAATCTTGTCAAATAATTTTCATATTCTAGCAGTATCGGAAACACATTTAGATTCTACGTTTGAGGACACATCACTGATGATTGAGGGGTTTAATATCTATAGGAAAGACAGAAATGCCTGTGGAGGTGGGATTTGTATTTATGTGCAGCGCAACCTACCTGTAACAATAAGGCAGGATTTAATGCAGTCGAATATTGAAGCTCTCTGGTTGCAAGTACATTTAAAGGATCTCAAGCCTATACTTATAGGATGTGGCTACAGACCCCCCAGTGCTAATTATGAATATCTAGATAAAATATGTGAAATGCTGGACTCTGCTAGTAGTAGCAATTTTGAACTATATTTTATGGCAGATATGAATGTAGACTGGAAGTGTCTCTCCCATCCAATGAGAAGGAAGTTATCAGATATATGTGCAGCTTCAGGATTAACTCAAGCAATAGATAAATATACAAGAATCAGCTTTAATAATGATGGCAGGAGGGTAGCAACTTGTATTGATCATCTCTATTCAAACACACCTGAGATGTGCTCCAGTACTGTATCTATGCCTGTAGGTTGTAGCGATCACAACTTGATTGCAATAGTTAGGAAAACAAAGGTGCTAAAGGAGGGTTTTAGAATAATTAAAAGGAGATCACTCAAAACATTTGACGCAGGAAAATATGTGAGAGATGATTCAAATGCTAAGCTATCAAATATTTTGTTGCTGGATGATCCTGAAGATGCCTTTAAGGTTTTCAGCGACACATTAATAAGTGTCATAGATAAGCACGCACCTGTGAGAAAATCCACAGTGAAAACTATAAATTCACCACGGTTGGACAGAGAAATAAAAGAATACATGATAGAAAGAGATCAGGCAAAACAAAATGCCTTATCATCTGGTATTAAATCTGACTGGCAAGTTTATTGTAAATTAAGGAATTTTGTTACATAATTAAATAGAAGAAAGAAAAAAGAATATTATGGCAACATAGTTCAGGAAATCAAACATGACAGTAAAAGATTATGGAGCACATTAAATCTTTTAGTTAAGGGCAACACAAAGTCTTCACCATCTTACTTAAAAACTGGAGGTGTGTTTTTAACAAAACCTAAGGACATTGCAAATCATTTGAATAATTATTTCATAAATAAAACTGATAAGCTAAAAGGTACTGTACAGCATAAAAACACTGATCTCGCAGTAAAATCAATCAATCAAATCATGAAGAGCAGAGAATGTAACTTTGAGTACAAGAATGTTTCAGTCTCAAAAGTTGAATTAATGCTAATGACTTGTAAGAATAAGTCACCTGGGGTTTTTTTTCTTGATGAAGGTTACTGAAACCTATTGTTCCTGTTGTGGCCCCAGCAATTACACATATAATTAATTTATGTTTGACCAAAAATATATGGCCACAGGGATGGAAAATTGCAAAAATTATACCAATACTAAAAAACAAAAAGATGCAGTTTTCTGAAGAAAATAGTCGTCCTATAAGTTTATTGCCAGTTCTGAACAAAATAATGGAAAGGATTGTGTATGAGCAAATTCAATTATATTTTTCCAATAATAACCTTTTTACTGATTTTCAACATGCTTATAGGGATAAATATTCCACAGCAACAGCTATGACCCAAATGCTACACGATTGGTGTAATGATATTGAGCAAAAGAAACTGATTGGAGCTGTTTTTCTTGATTTTTCTGCAGCATTTGATATTCTTGATCATGAATTATTATTAGCAAAATTAAAATGTTATGGGTTTTCAGCCTCTGCTCTGTTTATAATCAAAAGTTATCTCACTGAAAGATGGCAAATGGTTTATTTTAATGGAAGTGAGTCAGTTCTAAAACAGGTTAAACATGGGGTGCCTCAGGGAAGTTGTCTTGGGCCTCTTTTGTATTCTATTTTCACCAATGATTTCCCTTTGGCATTAAAGAAGGCTAATATGATGATGTATGCAGATGATACAACAGTCTATTTTGCTGGAAGAACTGTAGAGGAATTAAATGAAAATTTATGTACTGAAATGAAGTTGGTGTCAGAATGGGTCAGCGGTAATAAACTTATTTTAAATGTGGCTAAGACCACCAGCATGGTTATAGGATCAAACTATTTATTGCGCTCAAATCCAGAGCTTGATGTAATAATTAATGATCAACATATCAAACAGGTGAATGAAGTTAAATTATTAGGAATTATCATAGATCATACATTGTCATGGGACTTGCATGTTAAGAGGATAATAACCAAAATTGGAAACATTCTTTCAATGATTAGGAGATGCTCTAAATATCTAACAACAAAAACCACCAAACAAGTAATCCAAGCTTTGGCTTTGTCACATATGAATTATTGTGCAGTTGTTTGGTCTAATACCTCACCAGCCGACATTAGAAAATTACAACTTATACAAAATAAAGCAGCAGGTGTTGTACTTTCCTGTGGAATGAGGACAAACATTTGTAAAATGCATGTAAGTCTCTGTTGGCTGGATGTTAAGAACAGACTGACATATTTGTTGATGGTATTCATCAGAAATATAATCACAACAAAGATGCCAAACATTTTTTATAGAAAATTATCTTTTAGTTCTGAGACACATGAGTACTCAACTCCACAGGCTGCTGGTGGTTATTTTATCTTACCCAGGTCACTTTCTCAACGTACAGTAATATACAGAGCAGAGGGTTGTTACACAACAGAAAAACATGGCAAATTTTAAAATAAAGCTAAGAGATTATTACTCTACTCATAATTTCATCTGTTAGTGCTCCCCAAGAAACTGTAGGGGTACCACTTGGGCCCATATTATATTATTTTATTCTATTATTATATTATATTGTATTATATTATCACTTATGGTGTTGCTCCAATTTAAATAATTATGTATGCTTTTGTTTTCTGTTCTTAGTGTTGGGTCAGGGCATCTTTGTGTGTGACATCATATATGTGTTGCGATGATTCAATTTAGGAGCTTGTAATTTTGGATTTCAGTGTTCTTCTTGAGTGTTATGTGTGTATTGGTATACTAGTGTGTGTCCTTACAGGTTATTTCTTCTGTATGTAGTTTGTGTCACTCATGGAAATTGAAAAGACCCCAGGAAGAATAGCTGCTGCCTTGCAAAAGCTAATGGGGATCTAAATAAACAAACAAACAAACTGGCCTCAGTTAAGGTCAGAGTTCATGACTCAACCATCAGAAAGACACTGGGCAACAATGGCATCATGGGAGAGTTCCAAGGCCAAAACCACTGCTGACAAAAAAGAACACAAAGGCTCGTCTCACACTTGACTGAAAACATCCTGATGATCCCCAAGACTTCTGGGAAATATTCTATGAACTGCCCAGACAAAAGTAGAACTTTCTGGAAGGTGTGCGTCCCGTTACATCTGGAGTCAAACTAACACAGCATTTGATCAAAAGAACATCATGCCAACAGTCAAACATGGTGGTGGCAATGTGATGGTCTGGACCAGGACCTGGACCACTTGCTGTGATTGATGGAACCATGAATTCTACTGTCTACCAGAAAATCCTGAAGGCCAACGTCCAACCATCAGTTCATGACCTCAAGCTCAAGCACTCTGGGGTTATGGAGCAGGACAACGACCTGAAACACACCAGCAAGTCCAGAATAACCTAAATGAAGGTTTTGGAGTGGCCCAGTCAAAGTCTGGACTTAAATTCAACAGAGATGCTGTCTCTGCCTTAAACAGGCAGTTCATGCTGGAACATCCTCCAGTATGGCTGAGTTCAAACAATTCTGTGAAGAAGAGTGGGACAACATTCCTCCACAGCGATGAGAAAGACTCATCAGCAGTTATCACAAATGCTTGATTTCAGTTATTGCTGCCAAGGATGGAACAGTCAGTTATTAGGTTCAGGGGGTGATTACTTTTTCACACAGGGACAGAGAGGTTAGGATTTATTTACCTTAATAAATAAAATCACCTTTTAAAACTGAATTTTCTATTGAGTTGGATTGTCTATGACAGATATTAAAATTGTCCCACTACCATGTATCTCTGAGAGGTGTCTAACCTCACTGTCCCACTACCATGTATCTCTGATAGGTGTCTAACCTCACTGTCCCACTACCATGTATCTCTGAGAGGTGTCTAACCCCACTGTCCCACTACCATGTATCTCTCAGAGGTGTCTAACCCCACTGTCCCACTACCATGTATCTCTCAGAGGTGTCTAACCCCACTGTCCCACTACCATGTATCTCTCAGAGGTGTCTAACCTCACTGTCCCACTACCATGTATCTCTGATAGGTGTCTAACCTCACTGTCCCACTACCATGTATCTCTGAGAGGTGTCTAACCTCACTGTCCCACTACCATGTATCTCTCAGAGGTGTCTAACCTCACTATCCCACTACCATGTATCTCTGAGAGGTGTCTAACCTCACTGTCCCACTACCATGTATCTCTGATAGGTGTCTAACCTCACTGTCCCACTACCATGTATCTCTGATAGGTGTCTAACCCCACTGTCCCACTACCATGTATCTCTGATAGGTGTCTAACCTCACTGTCCCACTACCATGTATCTCTGATAGGTGTCTAACCCCACTGTCCCACTACCATGTATCTCTGATAGGTGTCTAACCTCACTGTCCCACTACCATGTATCTCTGATAGGTGTCTAACCCCACTGTCCCACTACCATGTATCTCTGATAGGTGTCTAATCTCACTGTCCCACTACCATGCAGCTCTGAGAGGTGTCTAACCTCACTGTCCCACTACCATGTATCTCTCAGAGGTGTCTAACCCCACTGTCCCACTACCATGTATCTCTGATAGGTGTCTAACCTCACTGTCCCACTACCATGTATCTCTGAGAGGTGTCTTAACCTCACTGTCCCACTACCATGTATCTCTGAGAGGTGTCTTAACCTCACTGTCCCACTACCATGTATCTCTGAGAGGTGTCTTAACCTCACTGTCCCACTACCATGTATCTCTGAGAGGTGTCTTAACCTCACTGTCCCACTACCATGTATCTCTGATAGGTGTCTAACCTCACTGTCCCACTACCATGTATCTCTGAGAGGTGTCTAACCTCACTGTCCCACTACCATGTATCTCTGAGAGGTGTCTAACCTCACTGTCCCACTACCATGTATCTCTGATAGGTGTCTAAGCTCACTGTCCCACTACCATGTATCTCTGAGAGGTGTCTAACCTCACTGTCCCACTACCATGTATCTCTGAGAGGTGTCTTAACCTCACTGTCCCACTACCATGTATCTCTGAGAGGTGTCTTAACCTCACTGTCCCACTACCATGTATCTCTGATAGGTGTCTAACCTCACTGTCCCACTACCATGTATCTCTGAGAGGTGTCTAACCTCACTGTCCCACTACCATGTATCTCTGAGAGGTGTCTAACCTCACTGTCCCACTACCATGTATCTCTGATAGGTGTCTAAGCTCACTGTCCCACTACCATGTATCTCTGAGAGGTGTCTAACCTCACTGTCCCACCACCATGTATCTCTGAGAGGTGTCTTAACCTCACTGTCCCACCACCATGTATCTCTGATAGGTGTCTAACCTCACTGTCCCACTACCATGTATCTCTGAGAGGTGTCTAACCTCACTGTCCCACTACCATGTATCTCTGAGAGGTGTCTAACCTCACTGTCCCACTACCATGTATCTCTGATAGGTGTCTAACCTCACTGTCCCACTACCATGTATCTCTGATAGGTGTCTAACCTCACTGTCCCACTACCATGTATCTCTGAGAGGTGTCTAACCTCACTGTCCCACTACCATGTATCTCTGAGAGGTGTCTAACCTCACTGTCCCACTACCATGTATCTCTGATAGGTGTCTTAACCTCACTGTCCCACTACCATGTATCTCTGAGAGGTGTCTAACCTCACTGTCCCACCACCATGTATCTCTGATAGGTGTCTTAACCTCACTGTCCCACTACCATGTATCTCTCAGAGGTGTCTAACCTCACTGTCCCACTACCACGCAGCTCTCAGAGGTGTCCAACCACCAGGATGTGTTTCTGGTTTCTTCTGAAACAGTCAGTAGTCTCCATGACACGGACCAGGTGTTCACCGCTGAGAGAGAGAGTAATCAGTCTGATCCTGACTCGTCCCTTTCCTTATATGGAGCCTGGGTTTCCTTTTCTCTCTAACGTCTGTGTATACGTTTGTGTCTGAGCGCTAACATGCTAGTCTGAGTCTACTCTCCAGCTCAGTGTGGGTCTGTAAACAGGCTTTGTTCTGTGTACATATCAGACATGCCAGAGAGGGACACACAATTAATAACAGCCATGGTCAGAGAGGAGAACAGAGACAGAGATGATCAATGATGTGATTTACTGATGAACTGATCAGCTGTTTATGTGTAAACATCGACTGCCTCTTAAAGGCCACGTCCCTCTGTCCGAGAGAGAGCAGAATATTTACAGTTAAAGGTTATTAAAGGTCATTTTTCTCACTGCTTACAGATACAATATCTATTACTTCTACCTTTGATAATACTGAACGGACCAGAGCAGTGAGAGAAGAAACCTAAACCTCCTCCAGCCACCTCACCGTGCCCTCTGCCCGTCTGAGCACCATGGGGAGCAGAGCTTTCCGCCGCTCTGCTCCCCAACTTTGGAACTCACTTCCACCAGACATCCGAAACATTGATTCTCTCCCTCTCTTCAAATCCAGGCTCAAAACCCACCTGTTCAGATTAGCCTACTCTTTGTAATTACTTTGTCCTATTTTATATTGTGTTTTTTATCTATTGTTTTTATTTTATTCATTTTTATCTGTAAAGTGACCTTGAGTGTTCAGAAAGGTGCTTATAAATAAAATGTATTATTATTATTATTAAACAGTCATAGTTTGAACCCAACGCTGCTGCCAACGAGAGAGAGAGAGAGAGAGCAGCAGTGGGCGATCAACATTTACATTAAGAAGAGAGGGAGCTCCACCAGTGACAAATAAGGACCTGTGTCCACAGCTGCTGGTTTCTGTGCTGGCGGCGCCCATAGCTCTAGTTCCAGGGAGGCTCTCAGCAGCCGTTATACTATCTTATATACAACAGGCCACTGCTGCTTTCCTCTGTAGCATCCAGATCCTGGAGTATTAATGTGGATGAAGACAAAATTAGTAGTCCCCCTATGAGAGCTTCATGTTTCTAAGTAATTCTCAACTGCTGTTAAACAGAGCAAGGAATGTTAAATACAGCTTTTCCTAACATCCTAGTTTTATTTTAGATGCTAACATTATTTTACCTTGCAAAGATGATGGATTGGCCAGACTCTGTGTCTGTCACCAGGCAAATGCATCTCGCCAAGCTCTCGTTTATGGCGAACCAGAGGCTGTTTGGACCAGTCTGCGTCATCTGAGTAGAACGAGGCGGTAGCTATGGGCGGGGTTGAGTTGTACTGTGAGCTAACAGCTACTTCCTGTTTCCCGTGGTTAGCTTGGTGGAGTATAGCAGCAGTTTTATCCCAACTGGACCACATTTCTTTATATAAATAATAATAAGGAAAGATGTCCGCCCTTCTGTCAGCCTGCTTCATGAGATTGCTGGAGTTACGGGAGGAAAGTGTGGGTCTGTGTTAGGGCTGGGCAATTAATCGAAAATTAGATTAAGTCACAATATGGCCTGGGTGCGATATTTCTTTGACCATAAATCTGTCAGAATACTAGTTTAAACTTTTTTGCAGCAGAGATGTTATGCATTAAATAATTGTGCAACCACTGAAGTGCTTTTTTTTGGAAATCTACAAATAATCCTATTTTCTTTCTTTTCATACTTTTTTAAAATATGAGAATGACAAAACAACAATACGAGTCAAAATCACCACATTTAGGTGTTTCTTCAACATTGTTCAGCCCTTGTTTAGTGTAATATTGTGTTGGTTGAATTATAGAATGATTTAGTGCTTGTGTTTGTTGGAAGATACATCAGATGAAGAATTTAGGGAATGATCGCATTTCAAATCGCAATTGCAATATTGGGTTGAAAAATCACGATTGAATTATTTTCCCAGATCGTTCAGCCCTGGTCTGTATTTACCATGGGAGCTGGTCTAGCTGTTAGCTCGGCTGTAGCATTAAAATAGCAGTAGTTTAATCAGAACAGGACCACATTTCTTCAGTAAAACAAGAGCAAAGAGCCACAGTGTAAGCTCTCCTTGGTGAAGAAGAAGACGTTTTCATTCCTCACCCGACCAACAGCAGCGTTTAATCCACATCATCATCCACAGTTCCTGAACCACGGTAGCGTTTACCTGTAGATTCGTTGCGGAGCTGCACAAAAGGAAATCATCATTTAGACCCCTGGTAGTTCTAAAGGGGGCATCTTTAGACCCTGGTTGTTTTTGTTTTCTGTGTAATAATTTTGTTTCTGTGTGCAAAGTAAAATAATGTTGGCATCCAAAATAAAACTTGGATGTCTGGAAAGTAGTGTTGAAAATGATCTGACAGAAGCAGCTTAACTGCCTTTTTCTTGAACTGTGGTTGGAGGATTTAACTGGACATTAACATGCTCTTCATCTGTTTAAACTCTGAGTGTCAGACACCAGCAGCTCCAGTTTACTGAAAACCAGCCTCATACTGAACAGACGCTTTCTTCTTCATGTGTTTTTGCGCTGCAGGCTGCAGACGGCAGGCCCACGGGTCAGAGGTCACAGAGGCTCCACGTTTCGTACGCCGCCTTGCCGACCTGAAGGTGATGGACGGCAGCAGAGTGGCCATGACGGTGGAGCTGACGGGTACGACCACGCCGTGTGTGTCCAGAGCGTGTTAGCCGTGGTATTTCCTGTCAGATCTCCGGGGAGATGTAGGATGAGATGAGGACAGATTTACTCTGGACCAGTCCGGCCTCTTCATTTCCTCTCTCGCTCCGTTTCTATGTGTGTGTGGTCGGGCTGTGGCGGGTGGCGCTCTGATCTAGAAGTTTCTCTGAGTTATGAGCTGCTGCTCAGGTTCTGTAGAGGTGAACTATAGCTCAGAGCTCCATATTATGAACCCAGCTGTGTGAGTGTGTTATGTAATGATTTTCCACCCGGGTTTTTCTCCATATAAGCGGTGTGAGGATCAGGTCGGCCGTGTCTTTAAGAATGCTCTGTTATCCTGGAACAAAAAAAGATGGATTCATTTCCACCTATCAAGTTTGAAATATTAGAGGAGCGAGAGAGAGAGAGCTACTGCTGCATCTAGTGTGTTACAGTCATGGACAAAAGTATTGGCAGCCCTGGAATTTTTCCAGAAAATACACCATTTCTCCCAGAAATTGTTGCAATTACAAATGTTTTTGGTACACGCACATTTATTCCATTTATGTGCATTGGAACAACACAAAAAATCAGAAGAAAAAAGACAAAATGTACATAATTTTACACAAAACTCAAAAAATGGGCCAGACAAAATGATTGTCCCCTTTTAAAACTGTGGGTAAATCATTTTATTTCCAGCATGTGATGCTCATTTAAACTCACCTGTGGCAGTAACAGGTGCTGCAATCTAGAAATCACACCTGAAGCCAGTTAGAATGTCTAAAAGTTGACTCAGCCTTTGTGTTGTGTGTCTGTGTGTGTCACACCAAGCATGGAGGAGAGAAAGAAGAGCCCAGAACTGTCTGAGGACTTAAGAAGCAAAATAGTGGAAAATATGAACAATCTCAAGGTTAAAGACCATCTCCAGAGATCTAGAAATTCCTTTGTCCACTGTGTGTAATATAATCAAGAAGTTTATAACCATGGAGCTGTGGCTGATCTCCCTGGACGTGGATGGAAGAGAAAAACTGGTCTATGGCAGGAGACCCAGGAGAACCCCACTGCTGACAAAGAGACATAAAAAAGCCAGACTGGAGTTTGCAAAAATGTACCTGAGTAAGCCTCAATCCTTCTGGGAGAACATTTAGTGGACAGATGAGACTAAGGTAGAGCTTTTTGGAAAAGCACGTCATTCTACTGTTTACAGAAAACAGAATGAGGCCTACAAAGAAAAGAACACAGTACCTACAGTCAAACATGGAGGAGCTTCAAGGATGTTCTGGGGTTATTTTGCTGCCTCTGGCACTGGGTGCCTTGACTGTGTGCAAGGAATCATGAAATCTGGAGACTATCAAAAGATTTTGGGCCGCAGTGTAGGGCCTAGTGTCAGAAAGCTGGGTCAGGGTCAAAGGTCATGGGTGTTCCAGCAGGACAGTGACCCCTAACATACCTCAGAAAGCACCAAGAAATGGTTGGAGACAAAGCTGGAGAGTTCTGAAGTGGCCAGCAATGAGTCCAGATCTAAATCCCATTGAACACCTATGGAGAGATCTCAGAACTGCTGTTGAAGAAGCACCCTTCAAATCTGAGAGACCTGGAGCAGTTTGGAGAAGAAGAGTGGTCCAAAATTCCAGCTGAGAGGAGTAAGAAGCTTGATGATGGTTAGAGGAAGACAGTGGTTTCAGTTATTTTTTTCCAAGGGTGTGCAAACAAATATTAAGATGAGGGTGCCAATAATTTTGTCCAGTCCATTTTTTGAGTTTTGTGTAAAATTATGTCAATTTTGGCTTTTTATTGGGATTTTTTGTGTTGTTCCAATGCATATAAAGGAAATAAACACATGTATACCAAAAACATTTGTCGTTGCAACAATTTCTGTGAGAGATGGTGTATTTTCTGGAAAAATTCCAGGGCTGCCAATACTTTTGTCCATTGACTGTAGATGCACTTTTAATACCTAATCTTTCTACAGTTAACCCAGGCTCAAGCTATTAACCTCTTTTTCTAACTGTTCAGTAATTTCCTAAATGACTGTTTCTAAAGGTGTACTACGTTATACACCATTAGAAAGCTCTGATTTTCAGGATTCTCACCACGTCATCCACTCCAGGATAAAACCACCACAGCAGACACAGTTAATGCATCTATCAGACTGCAGACAAACAATAATAAAAGTAGCCCAGCTCACCGTTTGAAGCTCTCCTCTTTGCTCCTGATCACAATATTCCATCAAATCCCAAAACATCCCCACAATCTAGATCTAGTCAGATATTTAGTCCAAAACAGGATTATATCCAGAAAGATCCATGAACTGGTGTTTGATCATTTCTAATTGTTAGCAATGTTTGCCAGTCCACTGGGTTTAAGTCCACCCTGCAAAACCAGATTGAATGAATGTTCAGCTTCAGTGTCAGATCAGCACCCAGCACTACGCCCTACCAGTACCTGAGGGATGGGAGGTTGATGGAAAGCTACTACATAAAACACCCAGTTGGTTGAAAATGTAAATCTAAATGTGACACTTCTAATCTGTTGTGGTCATGTTGAGTACGATCGAAACGTTCAGCATTAAAGCATCATATAGGCGATGATGTAGGGCGTCAGACGGACTCCGTTGTCCTCACTTCCTCTCTTAATGTGAGGAGTAAACACTAATCTTTGATGGTTAATAACCTGATCATTAATGTATTGATTAATGCGTATTGATACCATGGTCCTGGTCCTCAGGTCACCCCCCTCCAGACGTTGTGTGGCTCCATGACGGACAGGAAGTGACAGAGTCTGAGGACTTCCACCTCCTTAGAGAGCAGAACCGCTGCACTTTGCTGATCCAGGAGGTTTTCCCCGAGGATAACGGGGTCTACAGCTGTCAGGCCTGGAACCAGTATGGAGAGGACGCCACTCAGTGCCAGCTCACTGTGGAAGGTAAGCGACAACCCAAGAAGCTAAATGCTAACGCCAGTATGTTAAAAACCTCTCTGTGATGATGCTAACATGCTGATGTTAGAGTTTATACCCACTGTTCCTGTTCTGGCAGTGTCCATTTTAACCTAAAACAGCGTAGTCCAGCGTATTCAGCACCCCACTTCCTCTCTATCTGGCGCTCACAGCACGCTTAGTTTAAAGAAGGTCGACTTTCCGAACAGCGCCGCACTAATCACTGTCACTTTCTGCTCATGGACCAATCAGAATCAAGAAGGGCCAGGGATTGTGAAATCTGCTTTCATGAAAAGAATGTTTAACGAGGTGTTAAAGGACATGTGATGACTTCTTCAGTGTCACCGTCGTTTCATGGTTATTTTCATTGCGGTGATTCTTTCTCTCAGAGCCTCAGGACGGCGTCCAGCCCTGGTTCATCACTAAACCCAAACCTGTGAGTGCCGTAGTTGGTCAGCATGTCCTCCTGTCCTGTGCCATTGCCGGGGACCCGTTCCCTCAGTACACCTGGACCAGAGCAGAACTGAGCCGACCTTTGACCTCTGGAGGAGACTACGAGCTGCTGCAGAAAGAGGACGTGGTGTCTCTGCTGATCAGGTGAATATTCACACCAGTTCATCTCTGATACACCTGAACATCCATAGATCTAGTTAAATCTTGATCCAGGTGAAGCCTGATTAAACTGTTTCATCCTCGTCTTCCTCAGGAGAGTGAGGAAGCATCACGCTGGAGAATACCTGATCACTCTGAGGTGAGACAGCAACACACTGTGGGCTTTTACTGTGTCAACATCAGGCTGAAAAATATAGGAAAGACAGAACTGTGATAGCTTCTTCCTCTGAAAACATGCCAGCTATGGCAGACTAATCAGCATCAATGGAGGGAAAAAGCCCCAAACATCAACAGCTTCACAGTCATTCCATCCTTGCCTTTAAAAGTGATGTTGTACTTTAAAGCTTTTTAAACATTCCAACCTTTCTGTTGAAGTTGATGTTCTCCATTAAAGCTTCTGAAACAATTAATCCATGCCATTAATGATGATGTTGTACATGAAAGCATCAAAAACATTCCACCCTTGCCTCTAAAATGATGTACTTTAAAGCGTTAAAAAATATTCCTTCATAACCTTTTACAGATTATGTCCTTTAAAGCCTCTTCACATTCAAACCTTTCCTTAAAAATGATGTTGTCCCTTAAAGCTTCCAAATTATTCCTTCCCTGTCCCTAAAGATAAAAATGTCCTTTAAAGCTTTTAAAACATTCCATCCTTGACTTTAAAGATGTTGTCTATTAAAGCTTTTAAAACATTCCATCCTTGACTTAAAAGATGATGTTGTACTTTAAAGCCTTTAAAACATTCCATCCTTGACTTTAAAGATGTTGTCTATTATAGCTTTTAAAACATTCCATCCTTGACTTTTAAGACGTTGTCTATTAAAGCTTTTAAAACATTCCATCCTTGACTTTAAAAATGATGTTGTCTAATATAGCTTTTAAAACATTCCATCCTTGACTTAACAGACGTTGTCTATTAAAGCTTCTAAAACATTCTATCCTTGACTTTAAAAATGATGTTGTCTATTAAAGCTTTTAAAACATTCCATTCTTGACTTTAAAGACGTTGTCTGTTAAAGCTTTTAAAGCGTTCCATCCTTGACTTAAAAGATGTCCTCTATTAAAGCTTCTAAAGCATTCCATCCTTGACTTAAAAGACGTTGTCTATTAAAGCTTCTAAAACATTCCATCCTTGACTTAAAAGATGTCCTCTATTAAAGCTTCTAAAGCATTCCATCCTTGACTTAAAAGATGTCATCTATTAAAGCTTAAAGCATTCCATCCTTGACGTAAAAGATGTTGTCTATTGACGCTTCTAAAGCATTCCATCCTTGACTTAAAAGATGTCATCTATTAAAGCTTCTAAAGCATTCCATCCTTGACTTCAAAGATGTCCTCTATTAAAGCTTCTAAAGCATTCCATCCTTGACTTAAAAGATGTCATCTATTAAAGCTTCTAAAGCATTCCATCCTTGACTTAAAAGATGTCATCTATTAAAGCTTCTAAAGCATTCCATCCTTGACGTAAAAGATGTTGTCTATTGACGCTTCTAAAGCATTCCATCCTTGACTTAAAAGACGTTGTCTATTAAAGCTTTTAAAACATTCCATCCTTGACTTTAAAGATGTTGTCTATTATAGCTTTTAAAACATTCCATCCTTGACTTAAAAGATGATGTTGTACTTTAAAGCTTTTAAAACATTCCATCCTTGACTTTAATGATGTTGTCTATTAAAGCTTTTAAAACATTCCATCCTTGACTTTTAAGATGTTGTCTATTAAAGCTTTTAAAACATTCCATCCTTGACTTTAAAAATGATGTTGTCTAATATAGCTTTTAAAACATTCCATCCTTGACTTAACAGACGTTGTCAATTAAAGCTTCTAAAACATTCTATCCTTGACTTTAAAAATGATGTTGTCTATTAAAGCTTTTAAAACATTCCATTCTTGACTTTAAAGACGTTGTCTGTTAAAGCTTTTAAAGCGTTCCATCCTTGACTTTAAAAATGATGTTGTCTATTAAAGCTTCTAAAGCATTCCATCCTTGACTTAAAAGATGTTGTCTATTAAAGCTTCTAAAGCATTCCATCCTTGACTTAAAAGATGTTGTCTATTAAAGCTTCTAAAGCATTCCATCCTTGACTTAAAAGATGTCATCTATTAAAGCTTAAAGCATTCCATCCTTGACGTAAAAGATGTTGTCTATTGACGCTTCTAAAGCATTCCATCCTTGACTTAAAAGATGTCATCTATTAAAGCTTCTAAAGCATTCCATCCTTGACTTAAAAGATGTCATCTATTAAAGCTTCTAAAGCATTCCATCCTTGACTTTTGCATACATGCCAGTCGAGGCCCCCAGTTGTCCTCCCAGTCTAACCAGTACCGCCCTAGGTTTATTTACTAAATGATGTATCAGCATGTTCTTTAAAATCATGTGTATGAAAGTATGATGGAGAAAAGCCGTTAAAGAGGCACTGCTAGCCTCTCAGCTGGGGGCTAACTGGTCTCATTCATTCTCTCCAGCATGTAGGGACACCCGGCCACGGTCAGAGAGCCTCAGGAATGATGGATGGGCTGTTGTTAGAGGAGGGGCAGAGAGTTCTGGTGTCAGGTCAGCACTGTAGACTTGTTGATGAGCATGGATGAACGGACTAAAGTGGCATCGGCTGGAAACTGAACTCCTAAAAAAGCATCATTAATGCCTTTATTTGAATGCTCTTATCATGATATTGATTTAGCTGAGATCAACCATTGTAACATAAAACAACAAAAAGCATAAAATGACTAAAATAATCCTCTGATGTTCAGTTTGGAGATTAAAGTCAAAAAGAAACATCCCCCTCCCCCGCTCATAAATCCATCTATAATCTGTCCATCCCCCTCCCTGTTTACTGTACACTACTGTCCTACACCACTTCAAACCCCTGTTCAGACTGTTTCAATGTTTGGTTCCATGATTCAACCACTAAAGTAATCAGAGAAGCTGACTCCATGAGATTTAAATGATTCAGTCTGTTATTTTAATGATCATTAACATCTAAATGAACCAAAGCTTTAAAAACAACTACATCTTCTTCAGATAGGTGAGGATGATCTGCTGAAAACTGCAGTCAAACTCCTGCAAACTATTGAAACTGGACAAATAAGTTAGTGTCACAAAGTGTCAGAGTGTATTTATGATGTCTGCAGTCACATGATCCTGATCACATGTGAATGTCTGCTGGGTGTCAGGAGGAATGAATGTGAACAGAGGACAGTTTGAACTTTACAGCTCTACATGGACCTGAACGCTGCAGTTATCATCAGAACATTTCTACATCCTAGAGTACCATCCCTACACTTACCAAAGCAGTGATTGTACCACACTTCATCTGATTTACCTGGAGAGGAGGAGATCCAGATCGCTAATACTCAGTCCTGCAGACCTCCTAGTCTGGTCTATCCAGATGAAGGGAGACCAGAGTCTAGAGGAGTCTAGTCCTGAGCTAAGAGGCTAGCTGAGCCTTTTAACATCTAAAAATCCTGATTTAGTCCCAAACATGCTTTAATATAAACGCTGATGTTCGATCAGCAGAATAAACCTTGTGGGCTGAGAGATCGAGGAATGATGAGCCATTTATGAACGAGCTGTTCTACTAAACGACTCTTTGATGTGAGCCACTGTAGCTAGATCCTGTTTGAGTACCAGTTTCCTTTCCTCCATCCTCTGTCCTTATTTAATCCACATTTACAAAGAAAAACTGGTACTGGATGAAGAACCAGCTCTACTGAGCTGAGCCACATGATCTGGATCTGTGAAAACAGACGGATTTCCTGTCACAGTGAGAGAGACTGGACAGACATCAGCTGACATGGGTAAAGATTTTAAAACCCTTCTAGTGTGTGACTGACTGCACTAGAGTTTACCCTGCCAGGTTGAACACAGATTTCAACTCTGGATTCATATTTTACAGATTATTTTGGGGCATTTTTGCTGTTATGGGTCAGCTAAAGGAAGACAGGAAATATGGGGAGAGAGAATGGGGGAGACAAGCACCAACATGCAGCCAGACCAGGACTCTATCCTGAGTGTTGAGGACTACAGCCTTTGCGTATGGGCACCCTGGATTAGTATTTACAACCAGGACTCACTGTAGGGTTTGGTTGCTGTGACTGGATGAGGATGACTGAGGATGACTGACCTGCTGCAGCTGGAATTAGGTTTTTGTTCTTGTAATTTAGAGCAGCCTTCCTCTGACATTTGAGCCTCTTCTCATGAAGGTAGTTTAACATTTTCATTTCTGTAGCATGTTGAAAATCACTAGTCCTTTTCAGCCGGTTATCGTCTCGTCTTCATCATGGAAAAAGGTTGTTGACCAACATTTTCCCCACGTCTTTGTGAACAAAATTAACTTGGTTTAAACGAGTTTTTAAATGAAAGCAGACATTTGTTTACACAGCTGAATAAATAATAAATGTGGTTTTCTGTATTTGTTAGGAACACGGTGGGGGAGTGCAGCGCTGTGGCCAGTCTGTCAGTCACTGACGGAGAGACGGACAGGACGAGGGAACGAGGACGACCTGGAGACGACTACAGGTGATAGATGAGATTCATAGACGTCATCTTAAAGGCTGTTCCAGATTTTTAGTCTTTGTTGACAATCTTTGGTGAGAGCATGTCGATCACATGACTAAAAACAGAGAATAGTTTCAGAGCTACTTTTTTCCATTGAACTGTTGGCGTCTCGTCACCTCACTGCCTCCGTGATTAGCTGTAGTGTTACCACATTTAGTCCATATCCACAGGTTTCTAGAGGACTAGCAGAAATATGGATGAAATAAACAGAATACATGTCAGGCTGAGTCAGTCCACATGCATATCAAATATACTGTAGAGTATAAATGAGCCATGAATGACTGTTTAACCTCTTTTATTGGCTTATTTCCAGTCTCTAAGCGTTAAAGATCCACATAAACCTTTACAAACACTGATGAAATGAATTTCCTGCCCACAGATATTATTTAAAGATTATTTTTCCACCTTTATTGGACAGGAAACAGAAGGCTTTGACATGCAACCATGAGTTCTTCCTTTTCCACCCACAGTCGCCGTCTTTAGTTTCTATTCTCCTTCATTACTGACCTTCAGCTTCTTATATTCCTCCTTCTACTCTCCTCCATCTGTCCATCTCTCTCCTACATCCACAGATTCAGTAAAGCTTCTCTAATCCATCCATTAAACCCACCAATCAGAGCCTCCCTAGCTCCCAGCTGTTCATGTACATGTGTATGTTTTTCAGACTGAATATTCTTCATGTAAATGTGAGAGTCTGCAGCTGTGAACCTTTGAACGTATCACTGAATGTGACAAACCAATCAGAGCATGGCACAGTGAACATGCCGGGAAAACCAGTATTATACTGATGTTAGTGGGAGCAGAAGAGGAGTGAGTTCCTCTGTTTATGTCTCTGTTATCCTGCTCTGGGTCTATGCCCATATAAGGACAGGGCAGGCACTTGTGATGTAACGTGGACATTTTGGGTTGAGGTCTCTTTCCTCCTCCTCTCTCAGTTTGATTGTGACGAGCTAGATTCATGAGAGAAAAACAGATGAAACAGACACAATTAAAGACACGGGCAGACTCTAGAGGCTAAAATATGGAGAGAGTTTCCACGGACTGGACTCTCCTGGTGTCAGCTTTAATCACAGTGGTGTTTACATACGGAGAATTAGTCATATCCCCGTATACATGAGTGTGCTTACAGGAATTAGGGTATCATTGTTTGGATCAGATTCTATTTGTATTAAGGATCCACGGATGCATGGGTACTGATACTGCATGCATGCTCAGCTTAGAGAAACATGGATCTGTTTTTATGGTCAAACAAGAGAAAATGTCAGCATACCGAGCCTTACTGCAGGAGAAGTGAAGAAAAAAACTTTGGAATTGGTATTTGCAGTCAGCTCTAAACTAATTTTAAACACCCTAATTTCTAAAGCTGCTGCATCTCTTTGAAAACTTCATACCCAGTTTCAAAACGGGGATCAGTGTTAATTTTGTTGACTAAAACTATGACTAAAAGTGTTCGTTGTTGCCTTTTTTTCCATGACAAACAGATCTGTGATGACTAAAACTGACAAAAACTAAGTTTAGTTTTCGCCAAGATGACTAAAAGTAGACAAAAATGTAATGTAGTTTTTATGTAGTTTTTATTTTTATAACATTCAAAACCCTCTGTTCCTCCATTGTGGGTAAATCTGTCAAAAAACAATACATCGGTATCTATTCTGCCTCTCAGCTGTAGAAAGCAGGGACCCCAGGTTTGGTAGAGAACACACTACCATGATTTGGTAGATTGAGACCAGATTTAGGCCGGCCACACACTAGACGATTTTTTAAACTGAAACGATTTTAAAACCGTGAGAGACAACAGACTTCAGGACAGTTTCCAAAGATTTTTCATCTTTAATCGTCTGAACACACACACTAGACGACCCAGCCAGACTGTCAGGTCACTGGAGACCACACACATGCAGACCTGCCTACGACCTCGCCTGATCACATGACTTCAGAAAACAAAAAAAAAACCCACGGATGTTTGTCGATACCATCTTGCTGTCTCTCCACAACAGGCTATCCTGGCATTCCTTACAGGTGCAGCAAAGATCATAAAACAAGGGAAAGACTCAGGATGAAATCCTGGCTGGAATAAAGGTACCGTTGTATTTATGGTTGTGAGCGCTGAAAGTACGTCTGATTTGTCTAGTGACGCTACCCGCTGATCTCACTGGTTGTTGTGGGTACTCCGTCAGCAGCACTACGACCTAGAAATGTAAATATCCACCATGTTTGATATTTACTATTCAGGGTCTGGGAGGCTACGATGTGATTTGGAGCAGTAAATGAATCATGTTGACACCACACACATGCAGACTACTCAGACTAATAATCGTTTGCGACGAGGCTCCAGTCGGTATCATCGGGGGAGGCAAATCTTGGCTAAAATTGGGCTTAAAATCCTGTAGTGTGTGGCCGGCCTTAGGCAAGGGTATAAATGCTTGGACTAAAAGTAAAGACTAAAATGTGAGGACTTTTATGGACTAAAACTAGACTAAAATGTTGTGAGTCTTTGTCGACTAAAACTAAAAAGGATAGAAATTACTAAAATGGGACTAAAACTAAAAGACATTTCATTTGAAGACTCAAACTGAGACTGAAATTAAAAATAGCTGCTAAAATTAACACCTACGGAGATAAGCCCAAACCCCAGTTTTGAAAAACAGGATTTTTCTAGGAAAGCAAACAGGATCCTGTCATGGTTGCCCCTAACTCCTGTTTCTGTTTGACAGCCACCACCAACCTGTGCAGGTGCAACCTTAGCCAAGTGATGTATCAGCAAAACAAACAAGAACCCGGCCAACAGTTGTTGTCTGCAGAGTCTCTCCATCTCAGCTGCTGAAGCTTGGAGCTCCTTCAGAGTAGTCATAGGTGTCTTGGTGTCCTCTCTCACTAGTCTCCTTCTTGCACGCCCACTCAGTTTGTGAGGATGGTCTGATCTAGGCAGATTTACACATGTGACATATTCCTTCATTTCTTCATGATGGATTTAACTGAACTCTGAGGGATGAAATGTTTCTGTCTCCATCCTCTGACTTTTCAATAACCTTTTCTCTGAGTTACTTGGGAGTGTTCTTTTGTCTTCATGGTGTAATGGTTGCCATGAATACTGATGAACCAATGACTGGACCTTCCAGACACAGGTGTGAGACACATTCACTGACCTCAGCTGATCCCCGTTTCACTTTAGAGGGGCTGAATTTTTATGCGATCACTTATTTGACATGTTTTTGTATAACTGGCATTACTCTGTAGAAATCTGTTTCCTCTTTGACATTAAAGAGGGTTTTGTTATTTTTTTGTGTCCAAAAAGCCAAATTATATTTACCACGATTGAGTTATAAAGTTATTATGAATTTTGAATACCTTCCATAGACGCTGTATTCCCAAATGTTCATAATGAAAATGATTTCAGAGATTGTCAGATCTGTTGATGGGCGTTTGGAGCTGTTGGACTCTCTCTCTCTCTCTCTCTCTCTCATCCCCTCGCTCGCCCCCTCCCCCAGCTGTTGGGAGGCGGATCCTGCTGTTACGGGGGCTTTAACCAGCTCTGTTTATTATCCCGACTCTCACTCCGTCTGTCTGTGTTCGTTCAGCTCCACAGCAGGAGGAAGAGGAGGAGGAGGAGGAGCCGGTGGGACCTTTGGGCTGAGAGGAGGAGCCAGAGGAGGAGGAGGAGGCGTGGAGCAGAGAAGCAGCAGGAGCAGCGTTGGTGTCAGTCGGCAGGAGGCCAACCAGGAGCAGAAGGAGAGCCAGCAGCTCCTGCACCTGCAGCAGGAGGAGGAGAAGAAGGAGGACCAGGACTCAACCGCCACTCCCCGAGGCCTCCTCAGACGCTGCGTGGACACCAGGGAGCGCAGAGAAGAGGAGCTGCGACAGAGGGAGGCGCAGCAGCTGGACTTCCGCTCCCTGCTGGGACGCCGAGCTTTCAACACCAAAACCAGCCAGGAAGAGGAGCAGAAGGAGGCCGGCCTCGCCGCCGAGCACTGCCTCCACAAGATGGATTTTAAAGCCAACCTGAAGAGCGTCAAACCCAAGACGGAGGAGAACAAGACCGCCTCCCCCGGACAGGTCGACTTCCGCTCCATGCTGGGGAAGAAAGGCCCCGCCGGCAACGGAAACAAACCAGCAGAGTCACCTGCAAAGAACGCCGCAGACTTCCGCTCCGTCCTCTCCAACAAGAAGAAACCAGGAAGCCCCGAGAAGAATGGCGAGGGTGGGAAGACGGAGGTGAAGAACTGTGTGGACGGCGGGATTAATGAGAAGAAGAGCGGAGGAGGAGGAGGAGGGAAGGCTCCAGAGTTTGTGGAGAAGCTAAGTGACGTGACGGTGCTGGACGGGCAGCGGCTCCGGCTACAGTGTCGCCTCGCTGCCGGGACCGATGCTGCCGTCACCTGGACGCTGGAGGGAAAGGTCATCAAGCCGTCCAAGTTCATCATCCTCGCCAACGAAGGTCAGAGGTCACACACGGACAAACACAGAACACAGCAGACAAAGAGGGTTTAGAGGAAGCGTAGAGAGAAATGACACGCTCAGACAGAGGAGTTTGATAAAGTTTTGTTGGTTTGAATGTTGTCAGCAGTGTTGTTGACGAAGATGAAGGCGAGGCAGACGAGGTGAAACGATAGGAGTCAAACCATCTGTCTGAGAGGATTCAGACTCTATTAATAGAGTCAGAGTTGAAACAATAGAAAGAGAGGATGTGAGCGAGGCTGCTGCTGTTTAATGTGGGAACAGATCACTTTACACTAACAAACACAGTCGCTCATAAGGTGGCTGTGTCTGTATACCAGTGTGGCCAGTATACCAGTGTGTCTGTATACCAGTGTGGCCAGTATACCAGTGTGTCTGTATACCAGTGTGGCCAGTATACCAGTGTGTCTGTATACCAGTGTGGCCAGTATATCAGTGTGTCTGTATACCAGTGTGGCCAGTATACCAGTGTGTCTGTATACCAGTGTGGCCAGTATACCAGTGTGGCCAGTATACCAGTGTGTCTGTATACCAGTGTGGCCAGTATACCAGTGTGTCTGTATACCAGTGTGTCAGTATACCAGTGTGGCCAGTATACCAGTGTGTCTGTATACCAGTGTGGCCAGTATACCAGTGTGTCTGTATACCAGTGTGGCAAGTATAACAGTGTGTCAGTATACCAGTGTGGCCAGTATACCAGTGTGTCTGTATACCAGTGTGGCCAGTATACCAGTGTGTCTGTATACCAGTGTGGCCAGTATACCAGTGTGGCCAGTATACCAGTGTGTCTGTATACCAGTGTGGCCAGTATATCAGTGTGTCTGTATACCAGTGTGGCCAGTATACCAGTGTGTCTGTATACCAGTGTGGCCAGTATACCAGTGTGGCCAGTATACCAGTGTGTCTGTATACCAGTGTGGCCAGTATACCAGTGTGTCAGTATACCAGTGTGGCCAGTATACCAGTGTGTCTGTATACCAGTGTGGCCAGTATACCAGTGTGTCTGTATACCAGTGTGGCCAGTATAACAGTGTGTCTGTATACCAGTGTGGCCAGTATACCAGTGCGTCGGTTTACCAGTGTGGCCAGTATACCAGTGTTTCTGTATACCAGTGTGTCTGTATACCAGTGTGTCTGTTTACCAATGTGGCCAGTATACCAGTATAAAGTGCTGAGACATGCTGTCATGACTGTAAGACTACAGCTGCTACTGACACACTGTGTGAGACCTAACATGATTTAGAATTCACCACAGACTGTGTATTAGGCTCAAATACTGTATTATAGCCAGTAGATTAACTCTACTACCGTATTATTGCTAGTAGATGAGCTCAACTACCATATTACAGCTAGTAGATGAGCTCAACTACCGTATTACAGCTAGTAGATGAGCTCAACTACCATATTACAGCTAGTAGATGAGCTCAACTACCGTATTACAGCTATAGATGAGCTCAACTACTGTAATACAGCTAGTAGATGAGCTCAACTACCATAATTAAAGCTAGTAGATGAGCTCAACTACCGTATTACAGCTAGTAGATGAGCTCAACTACCGTATTATAGCATGTAGATGAGCTCAACTACCATATTATGGCTAGTAGATGAGCTCAACTACCATATTATGGCTAGTAGATGAGCTCAACTACCATATTATAGCTAGTAGATGAGCTCAACTACAGTATTACAGCTAGTAGATGAGCTCAACTACCATATTACAGCTATAGATGAGCTCAACTACCATATTACAGCTACAGATGAGCTCAACTACCATATTACAGCTACAGATGAGCTCAACTACCATATTACAGCTATAGATAAGCTCAACTACCATATTAAAGCTAGTAGATGAGCTCAACTACCGTATTACAGCTAGAAGATGAGCTCAACTACCATATTACAGCTAGTAGATTAACTCAACTACCATAATATAGCTAGTAGATAAACTCAACTACCGTATTATAGCCAGTAGATTAACTCAAATACCATATTATAGCTAGTAGATTAACTCAACTACCGTATTATAGCTAGTAGATTAACTCAAGTACCATATTATAGCTAGTAGATTAACTCAACTACCGTATTATAGCTAGTAGATGACCTCAACAACCGTATTATAGCTGGAAAATTAACTCAACTACCATATTATAGCTAGTAGATTAACTCAACTACCATATTATCGCAAGTAGATGAACTCAGCTACCATATTATAGCCAGTAGATGAGCTCAACTACCATATTACAGCTAGTAGATGAGCTCAACTACCATATTATAGCTAGTAGATTTTCTCAACTACCGTATTATAGCTAGTAGATTAACTCAACTACCGTATTATAGCTAGTAGATTAACTCAACTACCATATTATCGCTAGTAGATGAACTCAACTACCATCTTATAGCTAGTAGATGAGCTAAATTACCATATTATAGCTAGTAGATGAGCTCAACTACCATTTTATAGCTAGCACATGAGCTAAACTACCATCTTATAGCTAGAAGATTAACTCAGCTACCATATTATAACTAGTAGATGACCTCAACTACCGTATTATAGCTAGTCGATGAGCTCAACTACAGTATTATAGCTAGTTGATGAGCTCAACTACCATATTATGGCTAGTAGATTAACTCAACTACCATATTATAGCTAGTAGATGAGCTCAACTACCATATTTTAGCTTGTAGATGACCTCAACTACCGTATTATAGCTAGTAGATTAACTCAACTACCGTATTATAGCTAGCAGTTGAGCTCAACTACCGTATTATAGCTAGTAGATGAGCTCCACTACCATAATTTAGCAAGTAGATTAACTCAACTACCGTATTATAGCCAGTAGATGAGCTCAACTACCATATTATAGCTAGTAGATTAACTCCACTACCGTAATATAGCTAGTAGATGAGCTCAACTACCATATTATAGCTAGTAGATTAACTCAATTACCTTATTATAGCCAGTAGATGAGCTCAACTACCATATTATAGCTAGTAGATTAACTCCACTACCGTAATATAGCTAGTAGATGAGCTCAACTACCATATTATAGCTAGTAGATGAGCTCAACTACCATATTATAGCTAGTAGATGAGCTCAACTACCATATTATAACTAGTTGATTAACTCCACTACCGTATTATAGCTTGTAGGTTAACTCAACTACCATATTATAGCTAGTAGATGACCTCAACAACCGTATTACAGCATGTAGATGAGCTCAACTACCATCTTATAGCTAGTAGATTAACTCAACTACCATATTATCGCTAGTAGATGAACTCAACTACCATATTATAGCCAGTAGATTAACTCAACTACCGTATTATGTCTAGTAGATGAGCTCAACTACCATATTATAGCTAGTAGATGAACCCAACTACCGTATTATAGCATGTAGATGAGCTCAACTACCATCTTATAGCTAGTAGATTAACTCAACTACCGTATTATGTCTAGTAGATGAGCTCAACTACCATATTATAGCTAGTAGATGAACCCAACTACCGTATTATAGCATGTAGATGAGCTCAACTACCATATTATAGCCAGTAGATTAACTCAACTACCGTATTATGTCTAGTAGATGAGCTCAACTACTGTATTATGGCTAGTAGATGAGCTCAACTACCATATTATAGCTAGTAGATTAACTCAACTACCATATTATAGCTAGTAGATGAGCTCAACTACCATCTTATAGCCAGTAGATTAACTCAACTACCATATTATAGCTAGTAGATGAGCTCAACTACCATCTTATAGCTAGTAGATGACCTTAACTACCATCTTATAGCCAGTAGATAAACTCAACTACCGTATTATAGCTAGTAGATGAGCTCAACTACCATCTTATAGCTAGTAGATGAGCTCAACTACCATCTTATAGCTAGTAGATTAACTCAACTACCATATTATAGCTAGTAGATGAGCTCAACTACCATCTTATAGCTAGTAGATGAGCTCAACTACCGTATTATAGCTAGTAGATGAGCTCAACAACCATATTATAGCTAGCAGATGAGCTCAACTACCATCTTGTAGCTAGTAGATGAGCTCAACTACCGTATTATAGCTAGTAGATGACCTCAACTACCGTATTATAGCTAGTAGATGAGCTCAACTACCATCTTATAGCTAGTAGATTAACTCAACTACCATATTATAGCTAGTAGATTAACTCAACTACCATTTTATAGCTAGTAAATGAGCTCAACTACCATATTATAGCTAGTAGATGAGCTCAACTGCTGTATTTTTCTTGTCTTAAACTAAGGCTCACTGACTTCCTGTTTAGATACAGACCTGCTTTTATTTTGTATTGTTCTTGTCTTTAACTAGGGCTAACTGGCGTTTCTCTGACTGACCATAACTCTGTGACATTGGGGGCCTAATGTTCACTGTGTGACTGAAACGTTCATGATACATGACCAAACTCTAGATTTATGTGTTCATTCTGAGGTCCGATGGTTGTGTGTGGCCTGAGCTCTCACACTAACCAGTGGAATCAGGACAGACCAGGAACAGGATCCCAACTATGCCTACTAACAGCAAACGTTAACTCTGCCCCGTTCTTATAGGCGGATAAGTTCTGGAAGTTTAAAAGTAAAATGCTGGAGATGTCTGAATCATGTTTTAGAGACAGTCTTTACTATGAACAGCTAATAGCTGAACTGCTCTTCACATCACACCTTTCATTTTAGCATCCACCACATCTTTATTTTTATACACTAGGCACACAGTTACAACCGTAATAAAAGCATTTAGATTATTTTAGTACTTTAAAAACTATTTACAACAGGCCTAACTCTAAAGAGCTGCATCAGTAAAATCAAACTAATTCTCATCCTCTTAAAGGACATCCATGTTTAAAACACTCTAAAGAAATATTTCTGTCAATAACACGCTTGCTGTGATGTAGAGAAACTGATTATTTTTATTGTTTTGTGGTCTTTTTTTCTCTTATGAACTTTGACAGTGTTGGACACGACGCACAGATGAGCATGTGTGTGTAAATATGTGTGTTGGTGAGTGAGTGTGTGTCTCTGCTGTCAGACTAACAGGAATTGTTTAACTGGAGCTAGAACTTCAGTTTTTGGAGCTAACAGTGGACTCTCTGGCGCTCAAACAGAGTTTGTTCTGCTAAGTTTACTGCTGCAGTAGCCAACGGCCCGTTAGCTACTCATTAAGCTTCTGACTGGTGATAGCACAGCCAACAGCTGATGGAGGAGTGACTGACAGACGGTGAGACGAGAAGGAGACATGACAAAGCAGCGACTGAGTCAAAGTTACAGAGCTACAGATACCAGCACTACGAGCGAGTGTGGACTAAATAAACGCTGAATTCTCCCCACGGAGACTGCACAGGTTTCCAGCAGCAGCATTTCATCATTAACCCTTTACCTACAGGCTCTAAAAATGTCAATTTGGACATATTTTGTTTTTCTGGCTGTAAAATAGTCAGGAAATGCCCTAAGTCTGAGAGCTTTGGTCCCTTTTCCCAGGAGTACTTGAGATTGACTTTTCAGCATCTGGTTAATGATTATTGCACATTATATGGAATTGTCAGCAGTTTAAAAGAAGAAAAATACAAAAACAGATTTGTTTTTCATGGCTTTTATGAGAAGAAATGTTGTTATTGCTCATGAAGTTTTGATTTGACATTTGAAATGTGACCCTATACATAGGGGTGCATAACAACTATCGGGCCGATAACAGGAAATTATTACGTCATTCTTATCGATCCGATATCATTACGACGAGCCCCGATAACATATATATTTTTGTCAGCAGTGCTGGCGTTTGTTTTCTTTCTCAGGAGACTACACATTCCGAAACAGCAGGTGGTGCCGCAGTACACGACCTGCTATTAAAGCACCAAAGAAGAAGAGAAAGTAGCAGCCCCTGTGCTAAAATGCTAACAACACGGTGGCGTTATTCAGAATTTACAGGGAGGATAACACGAACATGTGTGTAGAATCTGCCCTGTAAAGGTCACAAAGAGTACAAAGAAGTCACTTAGGAGTCATCATCCTAACAACGTTAAAACGAAGCGGCAGCAGCCACTAGCCTCAGCCGTGGGCATTAGCAGGCATTGAAAACTGCAGAAAGCTTGCCAGAGCCAAAAGGCCCAACGTTATAATAACAAAATCAGTCTGACAGTCTCCTGATCCATCACTGCTTTCATAGACGTAGACCTGCCTGCTCTGGTTGACGTGGTTTCATTCAGTCTGATCCACGTTATGAATAGAAGTTAGCCACAGACCACGGTGGACTTTACATTTTTAACCTATCTCTGATATGACTTATTTCAGTGCATATTTTTAATCTTTATGTAAAACATCAGCTTGATTTAATTCTGGCATAAGCCAAAAAACAGACCCCCAAATATCTCCATTTGTTAAGCATAACTGCCTGTTATCATTTGGTTTTCTGTCAGTTGGTTGTGTGTGCTGTACTTGGTACACAAATGTTTAACTAAGAAAAGTGAACTATAGTAACAGTTATGAAGTCAGAATAGTTCTTTGTTTTTGAAAAACATGAGTGATATTAGTTAAAATGAGTTATAAATATCTTTGCTCACTACATGTTAAGCACCGTTATGATGAGCTTATTATGTATAGGGGGTCATGTGTGGTCCCGAGTGGAGCGGTGATCTGAATGGATCACAGAACAGCTCTGGTTCTCCATTAGCTGTCCCACCAACTATGTGAAAGTGTCCAGGGTAGGGCTGGGCGATAAATCGAGTATACTCGACGTACTGCAGCTTTTGCCATCCATCCAGCAAGCTCTCCTCCACACGTGTTTTTATATCAGCAGAGGAGAGAAGCATGGGAGAGAGAAGGAAGTCAACAGAGCACCAAGTCGAGTTACAGGCGAGTTAGCTGCGTTTGGAGACGGACAACAAGAAACAGCGCTGGATCTGTCATCTGGCAGTTTTCAGCTTTAAGAAGGAAGAAGTCGAACTAAACATGGTATCCGTTAAAATATGCTGAAAGATGTTGCCGAGGTAACGGCGGCAGAAACACAACACGTCGCTAAAGACATGAGCCCAGTGTTGTTGAACAGCCAGGATGGAAAAATCTCACAAAAAACTAAACGATCTGCCTGGGCGCAAACATTGTGCTAAAAACTCCCTGCCAGAGTCGTACATGTCAGAGAGCACAGTGTTTCTCAACCTGTGGCTCCTTCATGTCTGTGAAAAATAATCCACCAGAAAACCTACAAAAAAGGGAAACTTTGACCTCAGAAATGATCCATGCCACTCACAAGTCAGACTATTTCCCACACTTACAGGCTTTAATTTTTAATCTTTATTTTTATTTTTATATCTCTATTGCCCTTATTTGCATTCTCCGCCCCTTTTTCTGTATTTTTTGCCACTTTTATCCCATTTTTTTCTGCTTTTTTTCCACCTTTTTGCTATTTGCAATTTATTCCCTTTTTGTCATTTTCTGTCATTTTGTCACTCAATTTAGCTTCTTTTGTCATTAAATGTCACTTTATGCTGATTTTTTCCATGTTTTTGCCCATTTTAGTCACTATTCATTATATTTTCTATGTTTTTGCTGCTTTTTGACCATTTTCCCCCCGTAACTCACATTTTTGCCACTTTTCACACAGTTTTAGCCATTTCATGCCTATTTTGCCCCATTTTGCCATCTTTGACTTATTTTTATTGCCATTTTAACCCTTTTTTGACCATTTTCATCACTTAGATGAGTGGTTTTCAAACTTTTTTTGCCCAAGGCACACTATATTTAAATCAATACGAAATAGACTTTTTAAAAAATGTTACAGTCAAGGTGGCCTATAAGGGGGGGATAAAGGGGAGAGCTTTCTGGGGCCCAGACAACTGAAGGATCGTGGAGATGGCAAAAGTGGGCAAATAGTGGCAAAACAAAGTCAAAAATGGGCGAAAATTGGTAAAAAAAAAAAAAAAAAAGTGGCCAAACAATGGGTTCAAATCAGTAAAAACTTGCCGAAAAATGCTGTCAAAATAGTGGCAAAAATGGATTACAAGTGGCCTGAAAGGATTAAATGTTGTAAAAAGGTGGTAAAAATGGGTTAAAAGTGATTTAAAAATAAAGGCAAAAGTGGGCAAAAAAAAAGGCAAAAGTGGGCAAAAATTGACAAGAAGGTGGCATAAATGGGTTGAAAGTGTCCAAAAGGTGGCAAAATAGATCACAAGTGCCAAAAAAGTGGCAACAAAGGGTTAAATTCATAAGAGGTGGTAAAATGGAGTCAAAAGTGATGGGAAGAATGGGGAAAATGGAAAAAAATGGCAAAACAATAGCAAAGTTGGGCAAAAAGTGGCAAAAAGGTAGCAAAAATGGGTTAAATGTGGTAAAAAGTTCCAAAAAAAAAAAAAATGGCAAAAATGGATCAGAAGTAGTAATAAGAAGTGGCAAAAAAAGCAGTCAAAAGAAGTAGCAAAAGTGGGTAGAAAAATAGGTTAACTTGGTTAAAAATAGCATGAATTAATAACTTTAACACCAATTTTAACCCAATAATAGCTCGCCATGCTTTTCAGCTCTTAGTGAGGTAACTGTTAGCCAGGATGCTAGCACCGATGCTACTGATCCAACCCACATACACTGATATCAATAAATCCCAACTGGGCTGGTCCCATTCTCTGGGGTTTTTCAGGGGTCCAGATCTGTGGGCTGGCATGGTTACAGTTCTTCCCATAAAGCTGTAGTAATAATGTATGGTACAAATTCCCACGGCCCACCTAGACTTGCCTTAAGGCCCACTAGTGGGCCTTGGCACACCGTTTGAGAACCCCTGACTCGGGTTGTGACTTTTGCAACGGTGATTTCCAACAATGAGGCTGTTTGGTTGAGTAACACTGGACTAAAGCTGCTTCGGTTTTCCTCTCTATTAATGAGGAAAATAATCGTTTTACAATCAGCAGTAGTAAACAGAACCATACACTGTAAAAGACTGAGTATTTCACATTTTTTTATTTATTAGTAAAAGCTTGAATGAAGTCTTTTTTCAAAATAAAACAGTGTGCTAACTTTAAACCTTTCTGCAAACAAGAAAACAAAGTCCAACAGAGCGGTCTATGTTAACCCCCATCATTTAGGGCTGAGTTAAACGTGCAGCTACTCAGAGCACATTTTAAATATCCTGATGTATGTCGTGTATCGCCATATAGCAAAAATATATCACTTGTAGGCTATATCTAATCGAAAAACAATCTAAAGCGACATTTAGGTCCTCTAGCTGATGTAAACCATGGTCATTATTTCACTTATTCCTCTTTTTAAGAAAAACATTTTCCTTTCAGCTGATGTTTTGATTTCGGATGTTTCAAACCTAACGCCTGTCCGTGGTCATAACACAGTGACCTGCTGCTAAATCTGTCCACGTGTCTCTGTGTCGGGGTCGTATTTATGAACCCATGAGCACACAGGCGGAGGATTCCCCGTGTTGCTGTGAGTTAATCCCCCGTTATTTCCGTCTCCAGGACAGCCCCTGATCCTCCGCTGTTTGTGTCGTTGTGTCTGAACGTGCTTCATCCTTCATAGAGAGGATTCATGCTAAAGGTCGGAGGTCACAGAATCTGCTGCTCTCACACACAGTTTATGTTTACTGTTGTCATAGTTACCTGACATCGCTCACACTTCACGTGTGTGTGACAGTGTTAATTTTAATGAATTACATGTCTACTAATTACAGCCCACAGTCCAAAAAAGCTGGGACGCAGTGTAAACTGTAAATAAAAGCAGAAGTCAGTGACTGTTAAATCTCTTAAACCCAGATTTGATTCACATAGATCAGAAACAGATCTGAGTTAAACTGAGACATTTTAACAGTTCATAGATAATATGAGCTCGTTTTAATCTGATGGCAGCAACACATCTCGAGAGAGTAGGGACAGGGCCATGTTTGCCCCCTCTTCTTTTACAACAGTCTGTAAACGTCTGGGACATGAGGAGATCAGCTTATGGGAGAGGAATGTTGTCCCATTCTGTCTGATGTAGGATTCTAGCTGCTCAACAGTCCTGGGTCTTCTTCACTGGATTTTTTTCTTTTCTGATGCCCAAAATGTTTTCTGTTGGTGAAAGGTCTGGACTGCAGGCAGACCAGTTCAGGACCCGGACTCTTCTCCTGTGAAGCCATGCTGTTGTGATGGATGTGGTCTGTGGTTTATGTGATGATTTTTTTTAAATCATTTTGCCAATTTGATATGAACTGTTGTATTACAGGCAATAATATTTTTTATATAATTCTCATATTTGATAAGAAAAAATACAGAAATGAAGAAAATTTGATTTTTTTGTAGATTATTCTAAAAATATGGCACTAGAAGGATTGCATGGTTATGCATAACATCTCTGCTGCAAAAAAAGTTCTAAACTGGTATTTAGACACAAATTTCAGGTGAAAGAAATATTGCACCCTCTACAATTTGAAAATTGCAGCAGGCCATATTGCAATTTAATCTAATTTGCGATTAATTGCCCAGCCCTGTTTTGTATAGTCCAGGGGACTCGGTCTGTTTTAGAATGGAAAGTGCAGCATTGTTGCTCTTTCCTTTGGTTTGGTGTGCATTCACACTGCTCTTAGCCAAACGGAGCAAACCGTCTGAACTTCTACAACCTCTGCCTGCTAGGGGCGCTGTCGTGACAACCGGCGAGCAAGAAGAAAAGCTGGCGTAGAATAAAAGCCGGCGTAGAAGATAAGCCGGCGTAGAAGAAAAGCCGGCGTAGAAGAAAAGCCAGCATTGAAGAAAAGCCGGCGTAGAAGAAAAGCCAGCGTAGAAGAAAAGCCAGCATTGAAGAAAAGCAAGCATTGAAGAAAAGCCGGCGTAGAAGAAAAGCCAGCGTAGAAGAAAAGCCAGCATTGAAGAAAAGCCAGCACTGAAGAAAAGCCAGCGTAGAAGAAAAGCCGGCGTAGAAGAAAAGCCGGCGTAGAAGAAAAGCCGGCGTAGAAGAAAAGCCAGCGTAGAAGAAAAGCCAGCATTGAAGAAAAGCCAGCGTAGAAGAAAAGCCGGCGTAGAAGAAAAGCCGGCGTAGAAGAAAAGCCGGCGTAGAAGAAAAGCCAGCATTGAAGAAAAGCCAGCATTGAAGAAAAGCCGGCGTAGAAGAAAAGCCGGCGTAGAAGAAAAGCCAGCATTGAAGAAAAGCCGGCGTAGAAGAAAAGCCAGCATTGAAGAAAAGCCAGCATTGAAGAAAAGCCGGCGTAGAAGAAAAGCCGGCGTAGAAGAAAAGCCAGCATTGAAGAAAAGCCGGCATAGAAGAAAAGCCGGCGTAGAAGAAAAGCCAGCATTGAAGAAAAGCCGGCATTGAAGAAAAGCCGGTGTAGAAGAAAAGCCAGCGTAGAAGAAAAGCCGGCGTAGAAGAAAAGCCGGCGTAGAAGAAAAGCCAGCATTGAAGAAAAGCCGGCGTAGAAGAAAAGCCAGCATTGAAGAAAAGCCGGCGTAGAAGAAAAGCCAGCGTAGAAGAAAAGCCAGCATTGAAGAAAAGCCAGCACTGAAGAAAAGCCAGCATTGAAGAAAAGCCAGCATTGAAGAAAAGCCAGCATTGAAGAAAAGCCAGCGTTGAAGAAAAGCCAGCATTGAAGAAAAGCCGGCGTAGAAGAAAAGCCAGCGTAGAAGAAAAGCCAGCATTGAAGAAAAGCCAGCACTGAAGAAAAGCCGGCGTAGAAGAAAAGCCGGCGTAGAAGAAAAGCCGGCGTAGAAGAAAAGCCAGCATTGAAGAAAAGCCAGCATTGAAGAAAAGCCAGCATAGAAGAAAAGCCGGCGTAGAAGAAAAGCCGGCGTAGAAGAAAAGCCGGCGTAGAAGAAAAGCCAGCATTGAAGAAAAGCCAGCATTGAAGAAAAGCCAGCATTGAAGAAAAGCTGGTGTAGAAGAAAAGCCGGCGTAGAAGAAAAGCCGGCGTAGAAGAAAAGCCGGCGTAGAAGAAAAGCCAGCATTGAAGAAAAGCCGGTGTAGAAGAAAAGCCGGCGTAGAAGAAAAGCCGGCGTAGAAGAAAAGCCGGTGTAGAAGAAAAGCCGGCGTAGAAGAAAAGCCGGCGTAGAAGAAAAGCCAGCATTGAAGAAAAGCCAGCATTGAAGAAAAGCTGGTGTAGAAGAAAAGCCGGTGTAGAAGAAAAGCCGGCGTAGAAGAAAAGCCGGCGTAGAAGAAAAGCCGGCGTAGAAGAAAAGCCAGCATTGAAGAAAAGCCGGTGTAGAAGAAAAGCCAGCATTGAAGAAAAGCCGGCGTAGAAGAAAAGCCGGCGTAGAAGAAAAGCCAGCATTGAAGAAAAGCCAGCGTAGAAGAAAAGCCAGCATTGAAGAAAAGCCAGCACTGAAGAAAAGCCAGCACTGAAGAAAAGCCGGCGTAGAAGAAAAGCCGGCATTGAAGAAAAGCCAGCGTAGAAGAAAAGCCAGCGTAGAAGAAAAGCCAGCATTGAAGAAAAGCCAGCATTGAAGAAAAGCCGGCGTAGAAGAAAAGCCAGCGTAGAAGAAAAGCCAGCATTGAAGAAAAGCCAGCATTGAAGAAAAGCCGGTGTAGAAGAAAAGCCAGCATTGAAGAAAAGCCGGCGTAGAAGAAAAGCCAGCATTGAAGAAAAGCCGGTGTAGAAGAAAAGCCAGCATTGAAGAAAAGCCAGCATTGAAGAAAAGCTGGTGTAGAAGAAAAGCCGGTGTAGAAGAAAAGCCGGCGTAGAAGAAAAGCCGGCGTAGAAGAAAAGCCGGCGTAGAAGAAAAGCCGGCATTGAAGAAAAGCCGGTGTAGAAGAAAAGCCAGCATTGAAGAAAAGCCGGCGTAGAAGAAAAGCCGGCGTAGAAGAAAAGCCAGCATTGAAGAAAAGCCAGCATTGAAGAAAAGCCGGCGTAGAAGAAAAGCCAGCATTGAAGAAAAGCCAGCACTGAAGAAAAGCCGGCGTAGAAGAAAAGCCGGCATTGAAGAAAAGCCAGCGTAGAAGAAAAGCCGGCGTAGAAGAAAAGCCAGCATTGAAGAAAAGCCAGCATTGAAGAAAAGCCGGTGTAGAAGAAAAGCCAGCATTGAAGAAAAGCCGGTGTAGAAGAAAAGCCAGCATTGAAGAAAAGCCAGCATTGAAGAAAAGCCAGCATTGAAGAAAAGCTGGTGTAGAAGAAAAGCCGGCGTAGAAGAAAAGCCGGCGTAGAAGAAAAGCCAGCATAGAAGAAAAGCCAGCATTGAAGAAAAGCCAGCATTGAAGAAAAGCCAGCATTGAAGAAAAGCCAGCATTGAAGAAAAGCTGGTGTAGAAGAAAAGCCGGCGTAGAAGAAAAGCCGGCGTAGAAGAAAAGCCGGCGTAGAAGAAAAGCCAGCATTGAAGAAAAGCCGGCGTAGAAGAAAAGCCAGCATTGAAGAAAAGCCGGTGTAGAAGAAAAGCCAGCATTGAAGAAAAGCCGGCGTAGAAGAAAAGCCGGCATAGAAGAAAAGCCGGTGTAGAAGAAAAGCCAGCATTGAAGAAAAGCCGGCGTAGAAGAAAAGCCAGCGTAGAAGAAAAGCCAGCGTAGAAGAAGATGAAACAGAGAAATCCAGCTCCTTCCGCCGGTCTTTTTTCCACATAAACAATGGAAAAACACAGAATTACGCTGTCTTGGGGTTTCTGCTCTTGCATTGGGGCGTTATGAGCAGCCAGCAAGGCGGTGAGCTGTCCAACATGTCGTTCTTAACATGAGGTGAATAAATCAGCACAGGGGACGACATGTTGCTATGGCTACACAGACACCAAACCAGGTGTCTCTCCTCCATGGATCTCTCCTTCGGCTGCTTTTTTTATGCACACATAAACCCCTAAATATATTTTACACCTATTTTTAGGTGCAAATGCGAGTGAAGCGCTCGCACTGTCGAGCCCTGCAGCCTGTTTTTTATTTAAACGCCACAAAGAAAAGTTCGCTTTAAACCAAGTAACGGCTTAAACATCCATGCAGCTGTTTTGCAGGAGATTTTTTTTTTTGGGGGGTTGCGAAATGAGTTTTCAGAATGTCTTTGCTTCAGTATTTCTGCCTTCAGTAAACTTTACAGCCAGTGGATGGCAAAGAGCTGAAGTCACAGTCATGGACGCTTGGCTAGTCAAACAGAAAGGCGTTGTTTCAGACCAGTTAGCCACTGGATGTCGAGGGGGACTGTATGAAGAAAGCTTAGGTGATGGAGGGGAAGTGGCTTCTTTAGGGTTGTCAAACAGAAAGCGCTAGGACAGATCAGATTGAGTCCAGAATGATCAAACCTAGCACCAGCGTCAGCTGAGGACAGCCCTGAAGGCCGACCTGATAAGAAACTACATATGGAAAACAGAGTTGTTGGTCACGAAGGCTTGTACTTAGTCAGAAGTGGATCATCCCAGAAAAGAGTCTGGGGAACACTGAGCTATACTACAGTAGCATAATACCGCAGTTATGGCCTATCGAGGGGGAGGGGTTTAAAGTGGCACCCACCTCTGCAGGTGGGGTTTGTGTCAGTGTGTAGGCTAAATATTTAATGGCATAAGACTTTGTGTGATACTGAATTCTATAAATCACCCTGCTGTTTAAGCCAAAGGCCACTTTTTAGATGTTTTTAAAGTCTTCAGTAGTCTTAAATATTTCATCTGAAATTTTAAGGCCATAAAAGTGTCAGAAGTCAGATTTTACCAGTGAGAGGTCTGAGATTTTAGAAGGCACATTGACTCAGACATGTCCTTATCTGGCCTTTATTTTCTCGCCAACCTGATCTGATTTTAGTCGTCGTCCTCCATAGTTCAGAGGATTCAGTGTCTGATATTCTGAGTTTTCTGGAGGAGGACCCCAGACCCTCTCTGGTTTTATCTGACTCCCTGTGATCAAATCAGCTGTTCTAAAACAGGAACATTTGTGCTGCCACGTTTCCAGTTAAGATCCTCACAGCTCACCTTTGTTTAACAGGTCGTCCCTGTCCAAAAGCCTAACTCTGCTTTTTAACAGTTAAACTGTTTGGAGTCATGATTCCACTGTACGGCATGTGGTTAGAATAGAGGCATTCAATGTGCCAGAAATCATCACATTTGGGCATTTATGGGGAAAACAAAAATTTGTCTGATACTGCGTGGTATTTCATAAACAGTACATTAAATTCAAACATTCACTGGTCCACTGTCCCTAGAAATCACACACACCTTTCCTTTTTCACTGTCAGTCTGTCCCTGGATCAGCGGACTCACAGCAACGGAGAACTTTTCCCACAGGTGGTTTATGTTTTTATGTTTCTAATCAACACTATGTGGAGAGAATTTTCTAAAACCAAGGACCTGCCACATCAGTCTCACTCAGGAAGGGTTCAGCTCTGTATTTTGGGATAATTGTTTTTTTACTGACTAAAGCCGGGTATACACTGCGATGTTTCAAGCTGGTTCTATGATGGTCGTGGCAGAATGTCAATTCATACTGTGCCTCTGAATCGCTTACAACGCGCGACCATCAAGCACGATTTATGAGCTCTCGCCATACAGTCTGATGGTTGTGTGCGACCTGAGCGCTCACACTGTACGAGTGAAGTCAGGGCGGACTGTGACAGAAATCCACAGAGTTTCCTCTTTTAAAAAAAAGTCTGACACACTGAAGGTGAAGTGTTTCCAGTCATATCCTCTCTCTCTACCCCCCCCCCCCCCACACACACACACACACACACACACAATCAGACAATTTAGGACGTTGTCTGACAGTTTACAATGGAAAAATACCCCAAGGTTGTTTATTCTGCTCCAGTTTCTGCTCTCACTGTCGGAGTGTCATCAACATGTCAGAAATCCATCCAACTAGACAGGAGCTGCTGGTCGGGCTGTTGGCGAGCCGTGGTCAGCCGTCGTATCCCCCTGCACTGTACACAGCACAACAAATGACGCCCGATCTGACTGAAAGTCCATGGGAGTTGTGCGGCTCATAAATCGTAGCTGAATTGGATGAAATCCGCACAGTGATTGCTCGGCTTTAGCTGGGGTTTGATGTAGCTGCGGTGACATCCTGGTGAAGCGATGCAGGGGTCGTGCCCTGCGTTAGTTACACTCCAGTTTATATTTATGCATTACTTTTAAACTATATGTAAAAAAATACAATGTATAGCCATGGTCATAGAATGGCAGTAGATCCCAATATATCAGATCCTCATCCCTGTATCAGGATGAGTATTGATCATTGGATTACTGCAAATACAGCCCTGTTCTGATAGTTCAAGTTGGTTTTTTAAATATGCAGTTTCCAGTCAGACTTTTAAACTGTTCCCTTAAAAATGTATTTAAAAACCTGTGTAATGTAAACTCCACTGTGGCTTGCATTGTTACATAACTGTTAATAATCAGATATGTAGGCTGGTATCCTCTCTCTGTGTCCAGTAGAAACCATGCATGTCTGCCTGTGTTATTTATAATTTCTCTGATAAACTGGAGGATTAGATGTTCCTTTATGTGCTGGGAACATGTTCCTCCTTCTCTAGATAAATAAACAGTTTAAACCCTCCAGATTAGCAGTAAAAACACCGTCACAGAGCTGAAAACAAACCAGCAACCAAACTATGGTATAGACCTGTAGACTGGCACAGATCAGCTAAAGGGAGATAGTCCTGACTGGATACCAGTGCTGGAGAACTACTCCAGTACCCACTACTACCTCCAGTATGGATGTGACGGTTATCTGCTGTTGTGATGTGGGCCGTACTAACAGGTAAAGCTACTGTAGCCTTCTGCTGAGAGACATGGAGAGGTGGCAGAGGAGGTTGAAGGACTGGCAGCTGTTAAAGAACTCATGACTGTGAAGGTCACATTAAGTTGAAGAAAAGCTTTCAGTGTCAGTGCTGTAAAGCTGCAGATCATTTAATCATTATTATTATTATCAGTAATGACCTCAGGAGGCTCCCCTGTGGTGCCTGGGACCACGCTGGAGGACTCTGTGTTATCATCAAGTTTATGTTGATGTGTGAGCGTGGTTGTGTAAACCTGTTGTCATTGTGCTAACCTGTCTTCATGGTAACCTCTAGTCAGGGTTATCTGTCATCCTGCTGACCTTGATCTTGTGTCACTATTTAAACCTGTTGTCATGGTAACCTGTCTTTGTCTTTGTATTAATCTGTTGTTTTATTAACCTGTTGTTGTGCTAACCTGTTGTCATGGTAACCTGTTGTTATGTGGTAATCTGTCATTGTGTGGTTGTATTAGCTTACTGTAATAGTAACCTGTCGTCATGGTAACCCGTCGTCGTGGTAACCCGTTCTAACCTGTGCTGCCGTTGTGTTGCAGGCGGCCTGTGCTCTCTGACCATAGACAAAGCTCTCCCTGAGGATGAAGGAAAGTATAAATGCAGAGCAGAAACCTCGGCAGGGACGGCTGAATGTTCCTGTACGGTTCTAGTCGACGGTAAGAACTCTACACGTTCTTCTTTACTGTCCGTCTTTCTTTATAACTGGTCTCATTGATTTTCATCTTTCTCTCTAAACCTCTCTGAGAGTCTGTGTGGGCTAGCCAAGGTAAAACTACACTCAGAGCTCCTCAGTCACAGTGACATGAGTAAATGCTGTTAGTTCATCTCTCCCTGGTAGATAGTTTCCAGATTTTATGTATCTAAAATCATGGTCAACCACAGACGTCGTCACAGTCTAACTGGTCTAACATTACAGTCCCTGAACACAGATAGTAGATGATTTATCCAGACGGTGAAACCACACCCCTGCTGTCTGTAGTGACGATTCCACAGACACCGGATCCAGAAACTCAGAGGGTACTACTCCACTACTTCCCCCCATGTCTGTTGTAAAAGTACGTTACACCCGGGCGGTGACAGTCTGCTCACTCTCATTGGCTACCGCTGTGATTCTGTCAGAGGCAGCCCGCCCTAAAATCACAAATATCAAACATGTTCATATCTGTGATCCCTGATGGAGGAGGCTCTAATTAGAGCTGTGATTATTGATCAGGTGGGGTACCTGGCCCAAACAGTGCTTGTCCTGTCCCACTCTGGCTGAAAACATCCCATCAAAACGAATAGAGGTCTATGGGAAAGACTGGGTCAACAGGGATTTAAGAGCCTAAATTCAAAAACACTACAGTATTATAGTTATTGAGAGCCCAAACCCAACTGCCAGTGAGATCAAATATACTGTGTAGGACATTTCAGCAGAAATACTTGCATCATAACGTTATAAAATAAACAAAATGACAGACTACAGCTCCTGCTGTCAGAGCCTAAAGTCAGGAAGAACACTTTAGTCCCCTCTAGTTTCAGCTCAAACTAACTCATTCTTTTATACCCCAGAGTCATTTCAGGATATAAACAAGTCCTAAATCCCCTGTTACTAACCTGGGGTCCAGGACCCCTGGGGGGGGGCCAAAGATCTTAAGGGGTGCAAGGCTTTGTCTGCTCTGAGGCTGCTAAAATTAAATTTGCAAATATTGACTAAAACCATGATAAAGCAGGTATTAAGTATTTTATACAAAGGTCTTTAGATAAGAAAAGCCTGCACAGGTTAAAATCTGTTGATTTTTGACAGTAGTTCTTCTCTCTTAGGTCCTGGGGGGCGCTGCTTTTCTTGGGTACATATAGGGGGGGCTCCAACGAAAAATGGTTGGGAAGCACTGTCCTAAATCATGGCTATGTAATTGTTTAAGGCAGCAGTTCTCAGCAGAGACCTTTTTATATGGTGTTGAATATGTTTTTCCTATTTTAAGCTTTTAAATTGAACCCACAACCTGCCGACTGTGAAACCACTCTACCTACTGGTCCACAGTCGCCCCGTCAGCCATCAACATCATGATTAACACAGGCCAGCTATTCTTGGTTAGAGCTGCCATTCTTGGCATCAGCTTTCCACACCAGGGTCTTTGAGGTGGCTTTCCCACCCAGCCTAGTCCCAGATCTGGGTACACTTGAGCCCCGGCGCTGCAGTTCACATTTTTTCTCAGTATAAGGAGGAAATCATCAGAATCAGGTCAACAAACAGTCCAATATTATGGATGAACATATGGATGTATTCAACCAAAAAGTATTCAGTACAAAAACATAGTCCAAATAAAAACACAAAAACCACAGAAGTTCACATCAAGAGTACAAACTCTTAGTCCTTAAATGTTGAACATCTTTGTCTACAGTTCCTGGTTTCTCTCAGTGATCAGACTGCTGTCTGATCCTTTGTTTGCCTTTCTTCAGTTTTTGCTTTCAGTTCTGACAAAAATATCACAGGTGGGCAGGCTTTTCTGGGGTGTATCCCTATTGGCTAACGAGTTTTTGAGTGACAGCGCCAGATGTTCATCTCATGTCTGGAAAATTTAAGAACGAAAGCAGCGAACTACCTGCATCAGTGTGACTGAGTCATGAAGTCTAACTATGGATTAAACATGTTTTTCAGCTAATCCATTAGCTCAGGTGGCTGCCACTCAGCGGACCCGGGTTCACGTCCCTTTTAGTTCATATTTTTCGATTTCTGTACCATTCCTTTTTTTTTGTCTGCAAAGGCAACAGACATCTCCTATCTCTTAAAAACCACTGCATCTGCGTAGCGCGAGCCCAGTTAATCCTCTGAGCTGTAGTAGATGTGCAGATGCAAAGAGCGACGTTGCTGACATCTTAAGAAGTGATTTTAAATCATCAGTGGTGGCAGGATGGACTTCTTTCACGCCCTAGTTTGAAACAGTCGGGCCTATTGTGAAAGCATCCTGAGAGTGCAATACTCATGCATGAGAATCAACCCCAAAGACCAGTTTCCTGCACAACTTTTCCACCAATCAAAACACAGCATGTTGGCATCAGACCTAGTGATGGACAGCACACCAGCCACAGAAAAATGTGTCAGAGTTTCTCAGTCCTTATTGTGGCTGGCTGCAGTCAAGGCTCAAAAACACCTGAACTTCAACAGGGTGTCCGCGGGGTCTTGAAAAGTATTAAAAGGTGATAAATCAATTTTGGGAAAATTAAGACCCTTAAAAAGTATTAAAAAGTCTTATCACGACTTTATAAAGTCTTAAATTTTGAAAGTATTTTTTCTGAATTAGCTTTCCAAGAGTTTGAGTCCGAAAAACATTGTAAAAGTGTGTGAATTTATTCATTTTTATTAGAAAACAAAGATGAACAGGTACATAAAAAACTAGGCTATTGTGGGTGCGTTTGTAAATTGTCTCTGAGAGCGCCAGAGTGGGCGGGCGGGTGGAAATTCAGAAGCACAGAGATTTACTATCCCAGCCTCTTTGAATTTTGTTGTATCATAGTGGTCTATAGTCTTTATCACAAACTAAAACTGTTAAGTTAAAAATATCACTGATGTAAATGGTTACAGCTTGAAGTGGTGGTGAGGTATTAAAAAAATACAGAGAAGGTCTTGAAAAAGTCTTAAAAAGGTATTAAAATTAACTTCAAGATTCCTGCATATACCCTGTTCAAAGAAAAGAAAATAATCTGGCAGTAACTTGTTAACAAGATCAAAATGTTGATATTAGTTCCTTTAAAAGTGTCTGTAAGGAGAAAAGCTGGCCTTGTGTTAGTTAACTGCACAGCCTGGCATTACGAAGTAGCCTGGTCTCCAACTGGAAGAGTAAAATTACACTAATTGGAGGATTACCAGGACAAATAATCATGTGACCAGCCTTGAATCTCCTCCCACCATGATGGGCCTAAACCAGGGGTGTCAAACTCAGCCACAGCAGGGGCCGGATTCTGGATTCAGGATTAACCTGGGGGCCTAACAGGGCCCCCTGTTTAACCATAAACTGTTAACCTCGTTTCACCAGTAATAAAATATGAAAAAAACTGAGGCACTGATGATAAATTATTTTGAAATGAAAAAATTAAATAAATAAAAATAAGTTTAAAGGCTCACAATTTGAGAAAAGTACATTTTGTCCAAAACATTAAATTGAAATTGAAAATAATGTTTTTAAAAGGCAGAAATATTAGAAAGAAAGTCAAAATCATGAATTTAAAAGTCAAAATATGATTCAAAGTTTTGAATTGAGTGTCTAAAAGGTCAAACTATGGAATTATGAGGTTAAAGTTTGAAGTTGAAAATATGAGATTGGTTAAAAAGGTCAAAATATGACTTAAAAATTAAAATCATGGATCTAAATGTTCAAAATATTAAATCAGAAGTCAAAATTATGACTTGAAATGCTCAAAGTGCAAAATTAAAAGTCAAAATCCTAAGTTTGAGTCCTGATTGTGAGATGCTAAATTGAAAATGTGAAATTAAAACACAAATTGATTTCTTTTCCCACATTCCTGACTTCTTCTCTAAATATTTTTACTCCTAACTATTTCAGATTTTATGACTTAATGATATCTTTGATCATAAGGATAAGTTCACATTTTTATACTTGAGTAAATCTGCAGACTTCAGACTGATGGGCCAGTTAGAACAGAAATATCAGACCATCTTGAGGGCCAGATTTAACTGTTCCACGGGCCGGATTTGGCCCCTGGGCCTTGAGTTTGACACCCTTGGCCTAAACCATCTGGGGTTTAGACACCACCTTAGCCCGATCTGATGCTGAGACTGGACTTCAGGCCATCCTCTCCACCATGTCTCCATGTTTAAACACGTCTGTGCTGATTGGCTGATTAGATATCTGTGTCATAAACAGCTGAGCAGGTGTACCTAATAAAATGGCAGATAAGTGTAGATCTATGAAAGTTTCCAAACTCTTCTGGTAGCCCACCCCTCCACCCTTTCCCAGGATGCCTCAGTCTCCATCTGGTTTCCTGCCATTAGAACAAACGGAGACTGGTGTTATCAAACATCTCCGCTCCGATTCCTGGAAACGAGCGTGTAAATGAAACAGTATCAGAGCGTTCATCCTCTGGGGATCAGGACAGCAGATTTCTCATCCAGAGCTCCATAAACAGAGAGGGTTTTTATTATCAGGACGTTAGCATCGCCCCGCTACAGTCAGCATACACACCAGTGTATCAGAGTCAGGAGGTTTACACACAGATCATCTTCACAAATCAAACACAAACACGTTGGTTTCTTCCTTTAGCCTTTCTCTGAGACTGTCCCAATCTGTTTTCACTGTGAATCCTGACATACTGTTTCACTGATCATGAGAATAAGGACCACTTCATCATTCTCTCTCTCTCTCTCTCTCTCTCTCCCTGCCTCGCTCGCCCTCCTGCAGACCCCACAGAAAACTCTCCGGCTGACAAGAAGTCGAAGAAGGCGACTCCGACCTCAGAGAGTGAGTTTCCAAAATATGCAGCAGCGTCTTTCCTTTTGTCCCAATAAGGAGCTGCATGCTGGGATCACTGGTTCCCACACGCTCCTGCTCACTCAGGTTTCTATTTTAGAGCCGCTCTGTGTATCATTGAAGCCATCACTGTCAGATTATTAGTCCTTCCTCCTTCAGGCCAGTAAACCCCTCTCCTCTCCACATTAGGACCACGTTTCCCATCAGCCCCTGTCTCAGAGTGGCTCTGACGGCGTTGTGTCTGCTAGTCAGTTATGGGTGAGAAGGTTTCAGGGACATGGTCCTGTTTCTGGTCTTTAGAGCCAGGCTCTGTGGGTGCTGTCACCATGGTGATGGCGTGTACATCCTCTCAGCGTGTGGGGAGGTTCATCTTCATCCTCCTCCTCTAACCTCAGAAGATCAGCGCTGATGAAGACGGTGATGCACTGTGTTTAGTTACTGAAACTCTTAAGGAGCTGTGGCAGCTTGTTGTCAGCGTTTAAGCAGAGTGGTCAAAGAAACAGAATCAACTTTATTAGCCAAGTCTGCTCACACAACGAGGAATCTCTCAGTGTACAGGAATACAACATTAAATATGACAACAGGAGTATAACTACAAGCTCTTGTTTAGTATTCACAAGTCTGTTGCATGTATAGTATTTATTTATTTATTTATAGCATTTAAAGAACTGATCCAAGATGTTCAAAGGGTGCAAGAATGCTGAATAGACATGATCAACCATGTTAGAGCGGTAAGATTATTTCACATTATTGGCATTTATTTTAACAAATATGGATATGAGACAAGGCATTTTACCAAAGTACGTTTTCTTACAGTACAGTCCCTCAGAGTCTGTGATTAGACCCTCAGAGTCTGTGATGAGACCCTCAGAGTCTGTGATGCGGTCCTCAGAGTCTGTGATGTGGTCCTCAGAGTCTGTGATGAGATCCTCAGAGTCTGTGATGAGACCCTCAGAGGCTGTGATGAGACCCTCAGAGTCTGTGATGAGACCCTCAGAGTCTGTGATGCGGTCCTCAGAGTCTGTGATGAGACCCTCAGAGTCTGTGATGAGACCCTCAGAGTCTGTGATGTGGTCCTCAGAGTCTGTGATGAGGTCCTCAGTGTCTGTGATGTGGTCCTCAGAGTCTGTGATGAGACCCTCAGAGTCTGTGATGCGGTCCTCAGAGTCTGTGATAAGACCATCAGAGTCTGTGATGAGGTCCTCAGAGTCTGTGATGTGGTCCTCAGAGTCTGTGATGAGGCCCTCAGAGTCTGTGATGAGACTCTCAGAGTCTGTGATGTGGTCCTCAGAGTCTGTGATGAGACCCTCAGGGTCTGTGATGAGACCCTCAGAGTCTGTGATGAGACCCTCAGAGTCTGTGATGTGGTCCTCAGAGTCTGTGATGAGACCCTCAGAGTCTGTGATGTGGCCCTCAGAGTCTTTAATGAGACCCTCAGAGTCTGTGATGTGGTCCTCAGAGTCTGTGATGAGGCCCTCAGAGTCTGTGATGAGACCCTCAGAGTCTTTAATGAGACCCTCAGAGTCTGTTATGTGGTCCACAGAGTCTGTGATGTGGTCCTCAGAGTCTGTGATGTGGTCCTCAGAGTCTGTGATGTGGTCCTCAGAGTCTGTGACGAGACCCCTCAGAGTCTGTGACGAGACCCTCAGAGTCTGTGACGAGACCCTCGGAGTCTGTGAAGAGACCCTCAGAGTCTGTGACGAGACCCTCAGAGTCTGTGATAATACCCTCAGAGTCTGTGATGAGACCCTCAGAGTCTGTGACTAGACCCTCAGCGTCTGTGACGAGACCCTCAGAGTCCGTGACGAGGCCCTAAGAGTCTGTGATTAGACCCTCAGCGTCTGTGACGAGACCCTCAGAGTCTGTGATGAGACCCTCAGAGTCTGTGATGTGGTCCTCAGAGTCTGTGCTGAGGCCCTCAGAGTCTGTGATGAAGCCCTCAGAGTCTGTGATGAGGCCCTCAGAGTCTGTGATGAGGTCTTCAGAGTCTGTGATGAGGCCCTCAGAGTCTGTGATGAGGCCCTCAGAGTCTGTGATGTGGTCCTCAGAGTCTGTGATGAGGTCCTCAGAGTCTGTGATAAGGCCCTCAGAGTATGTGATGAGGCCCTCAGAGTCTGTGATGAGACCCTCAGAGTCTGTGATGAGACTCTCAGAGTCAGTGATGAGACCCTCAGAGTCTGTGATGAGACCCTCAGAGTCTGTAATGAGGTCCTCAGAGTCTGCGATGAGGCCCTCAGAGTCTGTGATGTGGTCCTCAGAGTCTGTGATGAGACCCTCAGAGTCTGTGATGCGGTCCTCATAGTCTGTGATGTGGTCCTCAGAGTCTGTGACGAGGCCCTCAGAGTCTGTGATGAGACCCTCAGAGTCTGTGACGAGACCCTCAGAGTCTGTGACGAGACCCTCAGAGTCTGTGATAATACCCTCAGAGACTGTGATGAGACCCTCAGAGTCAGTGATGAGACCCTCAGAGTCTGTGATGAGACCCTCAGAGTCTGTTATGTGGTCCACAGAGTCTGTGATGTGGTCCTCAGAGTCTGTGATGAGACCCTCAGAGGCTGTGATGAGACCCTCAGAGTCTGTGATGTGGTCCTCAGAGTCTGTGATGAGGTCCTCAGTGTCTGTGATGTGGTCCTCAGAGTCTGTGATGAGACCCTCAGAGTCTGTGATGCGGTCCTCAGAGTCTGTGATAAGACCATCAGCGTCTGTGATGAGGTCCTCAGAGTCTGTGATGTGGTCCTCAGAGTCTGTGATGAGGCCCTCAGAGTCTGTGATGAGACTCTCAGAGTCTGTGATGTGGTCCTCAGAGTCTGTGATGAGACCCTCAGGGTCTGTGATGAGACCCTCAGAGTCTGTGATGAGACCCTCAGAGTCTGTGATGTGGTCCTCAGAGTCTGTGATGAGACCCTCAGAGTCTGTGATGAGGCCCTCAGAGTCTTTAATGAGACCCTCAGAGTCTGTGATGTGGTCCTCAGAGTCTGTGATGAGGCCCTCAGAGTCTGTGATGAGACCCTCAGAGTCTGTGATGAGACCCTCAGAGTCTGTTATGTGGTCCACAGAGTCTGTGATGTGGTCCTCAGAGTCTGTGATGTGGTCCTCAGAGTCTGTGATGTGGTCCTCAGAGTCTGTGACGAGACCCCTCAGAGTCTGTGACGAGACCCTCAGAGTCTGTGATGAGACCCTCAGAGTCTGTGATGAGTTCCTCAGAGTCTGTGATGAGACCCTCAGAGTCTGTGATGAGACCCTCAGAGTCTGTGATGAGACCCTCAGAGTCTGTGACTAGACCCTCAGCGTCTGTGACGAGACCCTCAGAGTCCGTGACGAGGCCCTAAGAGTCTGTGATTAGACCCTCAGCGTCTGTGACGAGACCCTCAGAGTCTGTGATGAGACCCTCAGAGTCTGTGATGTGGTCCTCAGAGTCTGTGCTGAGGCCCTCAGAGTCTGTGATGAAGCCCTCAGAGTCTGTGATGAGGCCCTCAGAGTCTGTGATGAGGTCTTCAGAGTCTGTGATGAGGCCCTCAGAGTCTGTGATGCGGTCCTCATAGTCTGTGATAAGACTATCAGAGTCTGTGATGAGGTCCTCAGAGTCTGTGATGTGGTCCTCAGAGTCTGTGATGAGACCCTCAGAGTCTGTGATGAGACCCTCAGAGTCTGTGATGCGGTCCTCAGAGTCTGTGATGTGGTCCTCAGAGTCTGTGATGTGGTCCTCAGAGTCTGTGACGAGACCCTCAGAGTCTGTGACGAGACCCTCAGAGTCTTTGACGAGACCCTCAGAGTCTGTGATGAGACCCTCAGAGTCTGTGATGAGACCCTCAGGGTCTGTGATGAGACCCTCAGAGTCTGTGATGTGGTCCTCAGGGTCTGTGATGAGGTCCTCAGAGTCTGTGATGTGGTCCTCAGAGTCTGTGATGAGACCCTCAGAGTCTGTGATGTGGTCCTCAGAGTCTGTGATAAGACCATCAGAGTCTGTGATGAGGTCCTCAGAGTCTGTGATGTGGTCCTCAGAGTCTGTGATGATGTCCTCAGAGTCTGTGATGAGGCCCTCAGAGTCTGTGATTAGACCCTCAGAGTCTGTGATGAGACCCTCAGAGTCTGTGATGAGGTCCACAGAGTCTGTGATGTGATCCTCAGAGTCTGTGATGTGGTCCTCAGAGTCTTTGATGAGACCCCTCAGAGTCTGTGATGAGACCCTCAGAGTCTGTGACAAGACCCTCAGAGGCTGTGATGAGGTCCTCAGAGTCTGTGACGAGACCCTCAGAGTCTGTGAAGAGACCCTGAGAGTCTGTGATAATACCCTCAGAGTCTGTGAGGAGACCCTCAGCGTCTGTGACGAGACCCTCAGAGTCTGTGATAAGACCCTCAGAGTCTGTGATGTGGCCCTCAGAGTCTCTGATTAGACCCTCAGAGTCTATGATAAGACCCTCAGAGTCTGTGATGAGACCCTCAGAGTCTGTGATGTGGCCCTTCAGAGTCTCTGATTAGACCCTCAGAGTCTGTGATAAGACCCTCAGAGTCTGTTATGTGGTCCTCAGAGTCTGTGATGAGACCCTCAGAGTCTGTGATGAGACCCTCAGAGTCTGTGATGAGGCCCTCAGAGTCTGTGATAATACCCTCAGAGTCTGTGATGTGGTCCTCAGAGTCTGTGATGAGACCCTCAGAGTCTGTGATGTGGTCCTCAGAGTCTGTGATGAGACCCTCAGAGTCTGTGATGAGACCCTCAGAGTCTGTGATGTGGTCCTCAGAGTCTGTGATGAGACCCTCAGAGTCTGTGATGAGACCCTCAGAGTCTGTGATGAGACCCTTTAGAGTCTGTGATGAGACCCTCAGAGTCTGTGATGAGACCCTCAGAGTCTGTGATGCGGTCCTCAGAGTCTGTTATGTGGTCCACAGAGTCTGTGATGAGACCCTCAGAGTCTGTGATGAGACCCTCAGAGTCTGTGATGTGGTCCTCAGAGTCTGTGATGAGACCCTCAGAGTCCGTGATGTGGTCCTCAGAGTCTGTGATGAGATCCTCAGAGTCTGTGATGTGGCCCTCAGAGTCTGTAATGTGGTCCTCAGAGTCTGTGATGAGACCCTCAGAGTCTGTGATGCGGTCCTCAGAGTCTGTGATTAGACCCTCAGAGTCTGTGATAAGACCCTCAGAGTCTGTGATGAGACCCTCAGAGTCTGTGATGTGGTCCTCAGAGTCTGTGATGAGACCCTCAGAGTCTGTGATGTGGTCCTCAGAGTCTGTGATGTGGTCCTCAGAGTCTCTGATTAGACCCTCAGAGTCTGTGATGAGACCCTCAGAGTCTGTGATGAGACCCTCAGAGTCTGTGATGAGGCCCTTAGAGTCTGTGCTGAGGCCCTCAGAGTCTGTGATGAAGCCCTCAGAGTCTGTGATGAGGCCCTCAGAGTCTGTGATGAGGTCTTCAGAGTCTGTGATGAGGCCCTCAGAGTCTGTGATGAGGCCCTCAGAGTCTGTGATGTGGTCCTCAGAGTCTGTGATGTGGTCCTCAGAGTCTGTGATGAGGTCCTCAGAGTCTGTGATAAGGCCCTCAGAGTATGTGATGAGGCCCTCAGAGTCTGTGATGAGACCCTCAGAGTCTGTGATGAGACTCTCAGAGTCTGTGATGAGGCCCTCAGAGTCTGTGATGAGACCCTCAGAGTCTGTGATGAGACCCTCAGAGTCTGTGATGCGGTCCTCATAGTCTGTGATAAGACTATCAGAGTCTGTGATGAGGTCCTCAGAGTCTGTGATGTGGTCCTCAGAGTCTGTGATGAGACCCTCAGAGTCTGTGATGAGACCCTCAGAGTCTGTGATGCGGTCCTCAGAGTCTGTGATGTGGTCCTCAGAGTCTGTGATGTGGTCCTCAGAGTCTGTGACGAGACCCTCAGAGTCTGTGACGAGACCCTCAGAGTCTGTGACGAGACCCTCAGAGTCTGTGATAATACCCTCAGAGACTGTGATGAGACCCTCAGAGTCTGTGATGAGACCCTCAGAGTCTGTGACAAGACCCTCAGAGTCTGTGATAAGACCCTCAGAGTCTGTGATGTGGCCCTCAGAGTCTGTGATGAGACCTTCAGAGTCTGTGATGAGAACTTCAGAGTCTGTGATGAGACCCTCAGAGTCTGTGATGTGGCCCTCAGAGTCTGTGATGAGACCCTCAGAGGCTGTGATAAGACCTTCAGAGTCTGTGATAAGACCATCAGGGTCTGTGATGAGACTCTCAGAGTCTGTGATGTGGCCCTCAGAGTCTGTGATGAGACCCTCAGAGTCTGTGATGTGGTCCTCAGAGTCTGTGATGAGGTCCTCAGAGTCTGTGATGAGGCCCTCAGAGTATGTGATGAGGCCCTCAGAGTCTGTGATGAGGCCCTCAGAGTCTGTGATGAGACCCTCAGAGTCTGTGATGAGACCCTCAGAGTCTGTTATGTGGTCCACAGAGTCTGTGATGTGGTCCTCAGAGTCTGTGATGAGACCCTCAGAGTCTGTGATGAGACCCTCAGAGTCTGTGATGTGGTCCTCAGAGTCTGTGATGAGGTCCTCAGTGTCTGTGATGTGGTCCTCAGAGTCTGTGATGAGACCCTCAGAGTCTGTGATGCGGTCCTCAGAGTCTGTGATAAGACCATCAGAGTCTGTGATGAGGTCCTCAGAGTCTGTGATGTGGTCCTCAGAGTCTGTGATGAGGCCCTCAGAGTCTGTGATGAGACTCTCAGAGTCTGTGATGTGGTCCTCAGAGTCTGTGATGAGACCCTCAGGGTCTGTGATGAGACCCTCAGAGTCTGTGATGAGACCCTCAGAGTCTGTGATGTGGTCCTCAGAGTCTGTGATGAGACCCTCAGAGTCTGTGATGTGGTCCTCAGAGTCTGTGATGAGGCCCTCAGAGTCTGTGATGAGACCCTCAGAGTCTGTGATGAGACCCTCAGAGTCTGTTATGTGGTCCACAGAGTCTGTGATGTGGTCCTCAGAGTCTGTGATGAGACCCTCAGAGTCTGTGATGAGGCCCTCAGAGTCTGTGATGTGGCCCTCAGAGTCTGTGATGAGACCCTCAGAGGCTGTGATAAGACCTTCAGAGTCTGTGATGAGAACTTCAGAGTCTGTGATGTGGTCCTCAGAGTCTGTGATGTGGCCCTCAGAGTCTCTGATTAGACCCTCAGAGTCTGTGATGTGACCCTCAGAGTCTGTGATGAGACCCTCAGAGTCTGTGATGTGGTCCTCAGAGTCTGCGATGTGGCCCTCAGAGTCTGTGATGTGGTCCTCAGAGTCTGTGATGTGGCCCTCAGAATCTCTGATTAGACCCTCAGAGTCTGTGATGAGACCCTCAGAGTCTGTGATGTGGTCCTCAGAGTCTGTGATGAGGCCCTCAGAGTCTGTGATGTGGCCCTCAGAGTCTGTGATGTGGTCCTCAGAGTCTGTGATGTGGTCCTCAGAGTCTGTGATGAGGCCCTCAGAGTCTGTGATGTGGCCCTCAGAGTCTGTGATGAGACCCTCAGAGTCTGTGATGAGACCCTCAGAGTCTGTGATGAGACCCTCAGAGTCTATGATGAGGCCCTCAGAGTCTGTGATGAGACTCTCAGAGTCTGTGATGAGACTCTCAGAGTCTGTGATGAGCCCCTCAGAGTCTGTGATAAGACCATCAGAGTCTGTGATGAGGTCCTCAGAGTCTGTGATGTGGTCCTCAGAGTCTGTGATGTGGTCCTCAGAGTCTGTGATGAGACCCTCAGAGTCTGTGATGTGGTCCTCAGAGTCTGTGATGAGACCCTCAGAGTCTGTGATGAGACCCTCAGAGTCTATGATGAGGCCCTCAGAGTCTGTGATGAGACTCTCAGAGTCTGTGATGAGACTCTCAGAGTCTGTGATGAGCCCCTCAGAGTCTGTGATAAGACCATCAGAGTCTGTGATGAGGTCCTCAGAGTCTGTGATGTGGTCCTCAGAGTCTGTGATGTGGTCCTCAGAGTCTGTGATGAGACCCTCAGAGTCTGTGATGTGGTCCTCAGAGTCTGTGATGAGGCCCTCAGAGTCTGTGATGTGGCCCTCAGAGTCTGTGATGAGACCCTCAGAGTCTGTGATGAGACCCTCAGAGTCTGTGATGAGACCCTCAGAGTCTGTGATGTGGTCCTCAGAGTCTGTGATGAGACTCTCAGAGTCTGTGATGAGACTCTCAGAGTCTGTGATGAGCCCCTCAGAGTCTGTGATGAGACCCTGAGAGTCTGTGATGCGGTCCTCAGAGTCTGTGATAAGACCATCAGAGTCTGTGATGAGGTCCTCAGAGTCTGTGATGTGGTCCTCAGAGTCTGTGATGAGACCCTCAGAGTCTGTGATGAGACCCTCAGAGTCTGTGATGCGGTCCTCAGAGTCTGTGATGTGGTCCTCAGAGTCTGTGATGTGGTCCTCAGAGTCTGTGACGAGACCCTCAGAGTCTGTGACGAGACCCTCAGAGTCTGTGACGAGACCCTCAGAGTCTGTGATAATACCCTCAGAGACTGTGATGAGACCCTCAGAGTCTGTGATGAGACCCTCAGAGTCTGTGACAAGACCCTCAGAGTCTGTGATAAGACCCTCAGAGTCTGTGATGTGGCCCTCAGAGTCTGTGATGAGACCTTCAGAGTCTGTGATGAGAACTTCAGAGTCTGTGATGAGACCCTCAGAGTCTGTGATGTGGCCCTCAGAGTCTGTGATGAGACCCTCAGAGGCTGTGATAAGACCTTCAGAGTCTGTGATAAGACCATCAGGGTCTGTGATGAGACTCTCAGAGTCTGTGATGTGGCCCTCAGAGTCTGTGATGAGACCCTCAGAGTCTGTGATGTGGTCCTCAGAGTCTGTGATGAGGTCCTCAGAGTCTGTGATGAGGCCCTCAGAGTCTGTGATGAGGCCCTCAGAGTCTGTGATGAGGCCCTCAGAGTCTGTGATGAGACCCTCAGAGTCTGTGATGAGACCCTCAGAGTCTGTTATGTGGTCCACAGAGTCTGTGATGTGGTCCTCAGAGTCTGTGATGAGACCCTCAGAGTCTGTGATGAGACCCTCAGAGTCTGTGATGTGGTCCTCAGAGTCTGTGATGAGGTCCTCAGTGTCTGTGATGTGGTCCTCAGAGTCTGTGATGAGACCCTCAGAGTCTGTGATGCGGTCCTCAGAGTCTGTGATAAGACCATCAGAGTCTGTGATGAGGTCCTCAGAGTCTGTGATGTGGTCCTCAGAGTCTGTGATGAGGCCCTCAGAGTCTGTGATGAGACTCTCAGAGTCTGTGATGTGGTCCTCAGAGTCTGTGATGAGACCCTCAGGGTCTGTGATGAGACCCTCAGAGTCTGTGATGTGACCCTCAGAGTCGGTGATGTGGTCCTCAGAGTCGGTCACGAGCACCTCAGAGTCTGTGATGAGCTCCTCAGAGTCTGTGATGAGGCCCTCAGAGTCTGTGATGAGACCCTCAGAGTCTGTGATGAGACCCTCAGAGTCTGTTATGTGGTCCACAGAGTCTGTGATGTGGTCCTCAGAGTCTGTGATGAGACCCTCAGAGTCTGTGATGAGGCCCTCAGAGTCTGTGATGTGGCCCTCAGAGTCTGTGATGAGACCCTCAGAGGCTGTGATAAGACCTTCAGAGTCTGTGATGAGAACTTCAGAGTCTGTGATGTGGTCCTCAGAGTCTGTGATGTGGCCCTCAGAGTCTCTGATTAGACCCTCAGAGTCTGTGATGTGACCCTCAGAGTCTGTGATGAGACCCTCAGAGTCTGTGATGTGGTCCTCAGAGTCTGCGATGTGGCCCTCAGAGTCTGTGATGTGGTCCTCAGAGTCTGTGATGTGGCCCTCAGAATCTCTGATTAGACCCTCAGAGTCTGTGATGAGACCCTCAGAGTCTGTGATGTGGTCCTCAGAGTCTGTGATGAGGCCCTCAGAGTCTGTGATGTGGCCCTCAGAGTCTGTGATGTGGTCCTCAGAGTCTGTGATGTGGTCCTCAGAGTCTGTGATGAGGCCCTCAGAGTCTGTGATGTGGCCCTCAGAGTCTGTGATGAGACCCTCAGAGTCTGTGATGAGACCCTCAGAGTCTGTGATGAGACCCTCAGAGTCTATGATGAGGCCCTCAGAGTCTGTGATGAGACTCTCAGAGTCTGTGATGAGACTCTCAGAGTCTGTGATGAGCCCCTCAGAGTCTGTGATAAGACCATCAGAGTCTGTGATGAGGTCCTCAGAGTCTGTGATGTGGTCCTCAGAGTCTGTGATGTGGTCCTCAGAGTCTGTGATGAGACCCTCAGAGTCTGTGATGTGGTCCTCAGAGTCTGTGATGAGACCCTCAGAGTCTGTGATGAGACCCTCAGAGTCTATGATGAGGCCCTCAGAGTCTGTGATGAGACTCTCAGAGTCTGTGATGAGACTCTCAGAGTCTGTGATGAGCCCCTCAGAGTCTGTGATAAGACCATCAGAGTCTGTGATGAGGTCCTCAGAGTCTGTGATGTGGTCCTCAGAGTCTGTGATGTGGTCCTCAGAGTCTGTGATGAGACCCTCAGAGTCTGTGATGTGGTCCTCAGAGTCTGTGATGAGGCCCTCAGAGTCTGTGATGTGGCCCTCAGAGTCTGTGATGAGACCCTCAGAGTCTGTGATGAGACCCTCAGAGTCTGTGATGAGACCCTCAGAGTCTGTGATGTGGTCCTCAGAGTCTGTGATGAGACTCTCAGAGTCTGTGATGAGACTCTCAGAGTCTGTGATGAGCCCCTCAGAGTCTGTGATGAGACCCTGAGAGTCTGTGATGCGGTCCTCAGAGTCTGTGATAAGACCATCAGAGTCTGTGATGAGGTCCTCAGAGTCTGTGATGTGGTCCTCAGAGTCTGTGATAAGACCATCAGAGTCTGTGATGAGGTCCTCAGAGTCTGTGATGTGGTCCTCAGGGTCTGTGATGTGACCCTCAGAGTCAGTGATGAGGCCCTCAGAGTCTGTGATGAGGCCCTCAGAGTCTGTGATGAGGCCCTCAGAGTCTGTGATGAGGCCCTCAGAGTCTGTGATGAGGCCCTCAGAGTCTGTGATGAGGCCCTCAGAGTCTGTGATGAGGCCCTCAGAGTCTGTGATATCCATTTTTCAAAGGAATATTTGTGATTTTTGGAAGTTGGGTTATATGAGGTCCTTGGTGGTAGTAGGGCCATTATCCTGCAGGTTTTCTGGTGTGCTTCACCTTTAGTAAGAAACAAGCTAGACTTTAAAGCACCTTCATGGTTTTAGTTTCTTCATGTAATTTTGTGAGTTTAAGGTAAAATGGGCTGAAACAATGCTGTTTTTATGTAGTGTGTTGCTGTAAGCTGTTGAAGTGCAAACTGAGCCTAAATAAGATGTTTGATCTCAGTATAGAGGAGTTTTCTCTGCCCACACACCCAATCAGCTGATCAGATACGCTGCGGTGAAAGAACACAGCTGAAGCTCCACTAAATAGTGCCACACATGGCAGCTTTCTGAAAATGAAACAGTAAAATAATACTAGAGATAGCCTATAATTGAGCCAGCACTGGTTTTTGGCCCATTTTGACCTTAAACTCACTAAATTACAGGGATAGATTCTACCCATGACGGTGCTGTATAGCCTAGCTTCTCACTGTGATTTTGGTACAGAAACATTTCGGTTCAGTGTGTACCTCGGTTTTGAAGTCATGGTTCGGTACGTTTTTGGTATGGTAATTGACGCAAATAAACATATATATATTTTTTAAATTAAATTGTATTCAAATAAATAGGCTGAATAAATTACATTTAAATTATTAATAATGCTGCGACCTCTTTCCAAAAGTTATTCAATTATTATAAATATTAATAAATGAATATATTTTTGAATTACAAGTTTTTTTAAGTGGCTATATTGACATATTTATACCCATTCTAGAAATAGTAAAAATTCCCAGCTAACTTTAACGCATCATCATACAACTGTGCGTTAGCTTGTTAAGTATGCTAATTAGCTCTATCCTGCCGATTTCAACACAGACTTCAGCTCTGGATTACTTTTTTAACCAATGGGACCTGCTACAAAGTTTGGGGGAACTTTCCACAGCCCATTTAGGCCATAAGGAGGTTAGAGCTGTGAACTCTGAGGATAACTGTATACTGTGATGCTGCTGCAGACATGATGGAGTCTCCTCTCCCCCTCCTCTGAGGCTGATAGTTGAAGGTAGCATTAATCTGATTCACAGAGCCAGAGCTCCAGTGTTAGAATAAAAACCATCTTAAAGAATAGGAAGTTCATAACGGGCTGGTGAGACTTTTTGTTGTTCCTCCTCGTTACAGTGACGTTCTTGTTTGAGTGGAGCCTTTTCTAATGCTCTGATTGGTCCGCTGGACGATATGCTGTCAGCGACACAGCTGCTGAATAATGTCAGCGCTACAGTTGTTGTCTTTGTCCACTGTTGTATTTTACAGGGAAACAAAGAGTTCCTAAACAGGACCCTGTTATCTGGGAATATTCAGGCGTTTGCTGTGGTTGCGAGGTCAGTGTGACGGTGAGTTGTTCTCTGGTTTTCTGTCTGTGTATGAGCTTGGTTCCATATGTATCCATCGATACCGAGAGGCCCGTACAAATACACCTACCTTTACACCCCTAGTGATTTCTTATGAAAGGGGAAACACGCTGACAACACTACTATCACCAACAGCCTCAGACAGACCCAGGTCTGACTGATCCTTTAGGTACTGGAGGGAATTTCTCCTCAATGTTCCTGCTGCCAGTGAAACCCTTGGCCCTGATAGTTGGTCTCATGTTGGTGGACCTGACTCTGGTTCAGACATGGCTGTCCTACACTTGGGCCACATTTGGGCTGTCATTCCCTCCTGAATGAGGGTCATCTTTGCTGTTCATTTGGCCCGTATCAGAGTAAAAGGAAATCTGCTGTCAGAGTTTGGCTGGGTCTGCTGTTCCTCTCCATCTGTGGTCGTCCCCTTTTCCTCAGCCTCATAGTTCATCTCACAGAGCCAGCTTCATCACGCTGCTTTACCGCCAACCTTTGGTGTGTTTACATGCAGGACTTTTGAATGTGCAGAGTAAAGCATGTCAACAAGGATGTGAATAAATGGCACAGAAATGTGAATCATTTGGAGGTGAATTTTGTCACGCCTGTCTATGCTCACCAGCAGCAGCAGCAGTGTGATTTTCTAAGTAAATAATGCAGATTCTAGGACGCCTTCATGCTGGGGAAGTCTGCAGTGTGTTTATCACTCTCCTCTGGTGAACATTAGAGCAGAAGATAAATGCTTCTCTCTCCTGCAGCACCTTTACGTCAGTGTCCTTTCATTTCTCTTTCTCCTGATTAGTGCTGCTTCCTCTTGTTAGCCAAGCTGGCTGGAAGGAGGGACTGACTTTTCATTCACTCTATAATCTCAGTGATAGAAGTAGTAACAAGACTGCTCCTGAGGTTGGCTGTGAGGGCTCCCCTGTTAAGGACCAGTTAGAGGAGTGATTTCAGGGAGCTGATGGACCTGGAGCAGTTACAGCCATGTGTCTGAGGTTAGAGGAGTAAAGTCCTGTTAGCTGATATATGCTGAGGCGTTTTGGTTCACCTGAACATGTGCTGGGCTGTCTCTGATTTTAACTGGACTACATAATATCAGACTAAAGACTACAATGACAGAATAGAGACAGCTATTATCATTACATAAGGAAAACATCATACTGTCATGAAGAGGAGGATGTTTTTCTTCTCCGTCTGCATCTAAACTCCTCTACAGGGTGTTTAGATATTTTTCAGAATACTTGAGCGTCAGTGCAGAGCTTTCTGTGCTCTCATTGGTCAGTGTCAGTGATGACATCAACCACATGCAGGTGCATCTCAGTCAATTAGAACACCCTCATGAAGTTGATTTGTTTCAGTAATTCATTTCTAAAAGGTAAACTCACGTATAGATTCATCACACACAGACGGATGTATTTCAGTGTTTATGTCTCTCAATGCTGATGATTAAGGCTTACAGCTTATGGGACCCCAAATCCAGGATCTCAGAAAGTTAAAATATTAATTAAAACCAAAAAGAAAGATTTTTAACACAGAAATGTGGGACTACTGAAAAGTATGAACATGTCCAGCCCTCAGTACTTGGCCTGGGCTCCTTCTGCATGAGCTTCTGCAGCAATGTGGCGTGGCGTGGAGGCGATCAGTCTGTGGCACTGCTGAGGTGTTTGCTTTGATAGCGCCTTCAGCTCCTCTGTGTTGTTGGGTCTGGTGTCACAATCCCCCACAGTTCCTCTACAGCAGAGGTTTTCAAAGCGTGTGTGAGTGAGCCTCCCCTAAGAGAAAATTATTCATTCAGTGGACCCCCACCCACAGAAAGATTCAGATTGAAAAAAAAAACTTAACCATATTTTCAAACATTTATGTCTGATTTTAAAGACTTTAAACATTTTTATATCTTATATATATTTTATATCTTTGATATTTTGGTCTGATAATGTTCTTAAACATCCGTCTTTACCAGCTCATCAGTTATTGGGTGTTGGTATTAAATTTACTGCCAATACTACCTGATTATTCTGCTCTGATAATCCTTAAAGCAGCGTTACTCAACCAAAGAGCCAAACTGTTGAAAAATACCTTTGCAAGAGCCACAATCTAAGAGGTGAAAAGTGGAAAAAGCAGCTTGAAGTAGCAATTAAAATAGGTTAAAGATGGCAAAAATGGTCAAAAAGAAGCAAAATGGGTGAAAAGGGGCAAAAATGGGGATAAAAAGTAAAAACAAAGATGGGTGAGAAGTAACAAAAAAATGAGCAACAGGTGGCAAAAAAATGGTCCAAAGGTGGCAAAAACAAGGCAAAAAAATGAGTTAAAAAATGGGTAAAAAGCAGTCAAGTGTGGTAAAAATGGGCAAAAAGTAACAAAAAAAATGGTATTTAATGACAAAACGTTGCTTTAATGGGCTAAAAGTGGTGATAAAGGGTAAAGAGTGGGAAACAGTGGTATTGAATGATCAAAGGTGGCTTAAATGGATGAAAAGTATCAAAAAAAGGTATAAAGGGGCAAAAAGGAACTTTAAGTCTATTCATTTAGAACCATGCAGCAGAAGTTAGCGAAGCACATCACTGTTTTTTTCTGGTTCCGCGCCTCCCCTGAAGTTCTGTGGCGCCCCCCAGGGGAGGCCCGCCTCACACTTTGAAAACCGCTGGTCTACAGGGTTTAGGTCAGGCCAGTCTGCAGGGATACCAGTGTCCTTGGACCAGGTTCTGGTGCTTTTGGCAGTGTGGGCAGGTGCCAAGTCCTGCTGGAAAATAAAACCAGCATCTCCTTAAACCTGGTCAGCAGTAGGACGCATGAGGTGCTCTAAAACTTCCTGGTAGACGTCTGCCATGACCTTTGACCTGATAAAACACAGTGGACCAACACCAGCAGACGACATGGACCCCTAAACCACCACTGACTGAGACTTTACACTGGACCTCAGGACACTGGTCCTCTCCTCTTCTCCTCCAGACTCTGGGACCTGGATTTACAAATAAGATGCTAAATGTACTTTCATCTGAAAGGAGGACTCTGGACCACTGAGACCACAACAGTCTGGTCCTTTTAATCCTTAGCCCAGGTCAGACTCCTCTGATGTCGTCTCTGGTTCAAGAGTGGTTTGACACAAGAACTGGGACAGGTGTAGTCCATGTTCTGGATCTGAGTGTGGTGGCTCCTGAAGCTCTGACTCCAGCTGTAGTCCTCTCCTTTTGAAACTCCCCCAGACTCTTGAATGAGCTCAGTTTCACAGTCCTCTCTGGGCTGTGGTTTCTTTAGTCCGTTCATCTTTCCATGAACGTGTTGGATGCAGAACTCTGTGAACAGGCAGCTTCTTTAGCAGGAACCTTCGGTGTCTTACCCTCCTCTTTCAGGGTGTCAGTGGTCGTCTCCTGGACATCTGTCCAGTCTGCAGTCTTCCCATGACTGTGCAGCTCCTGATCCAGACTGAGAGACCGTTTAAAGGCTCTAAAAGCTCTGCAGGTGTTTGAGTAAATCAGCTGATTAGACTGTGACAGCAGGAGTCTCCAGTATTTAACTTTAACACAATATTCTAATTTTCTGAGATCCTGAATTCTGGGTTTCATAGCTGTAAGGAAAAATCATCAAACCTCAAAGAAATAAACACAAAATATATCAGTCTGTGTTTGATTAATCTGTAGCAGGGATACTCAACGTGTGGCTCTGGAGCCACATGTGGCCCTCTTGTGATGATTTGTGGCTCTTTTATGTCTTAATTTGAAATTTTATTCTTATAAACTTTGACCTCAGAAATTTATCATTGCAAGTTACATTAACCAGTTTGTTTCCCACATTTATGCAATATGTTTTAATGATCAAACTTAATTCTCAACCTTCATTTTGTCCCTTTTTTTAACATTTTTTGCCAATTTTAATCCATTTCTGCTGCCTTTATCATCCATTTTTGCCACTTTTTTCCCATTTTTGCCCGCCTCCATCAGTTTTAGCCAGTTTTATCTTTGCAATGTTTCACCCAGTTAAGCTGCCTTTTGCCATTAAATGCCACTTTTCCCCCATTTTCCCACCTTTTTACAGCTCTTTTGCCCACTTTAGTCACTTTCACCATTTGGACTGTGGCTCTTCGATGGCATTTTTCAACAATTTGGCTCTTTAGTTGGGCAGGGTTGAGTAACACTGATCTGTAGAATAAATGAGTTGACCTTTTTGAATGGAATGACAGAAATAAATCAACTTTATGAGGATATTCAACTTCACTGAGATGCTCCTGTAGCCACATAAAAATCCCAGCTGGTTGAAGTGAGGCGTCCCAGACGTGACCCTGATTGTTCTCTGTCACTAAACTGGATAGGATCATTGATTATTGGGCCCAGCAGATCCTGAATCTCTACAACAGCTGGATCCAGTTATAAATGTGGATATCAGCTGTAGTCTGACATCCCCATTGCTGTGTGTAGCAGCAACTGTATCAGTCAGTGTGTATCAGATGGTGTGTATCAGAGCTGTGGTGAGTGTGTGTCTGTCTTCAGCCCTCAGTGGAAAATCTGCTCTTATCTTTATGATCCAGCTCTAAATCCTCCCTGCTGTGACTGAGGGTTGGTGTTAGTGTTGTTGTGTTGTTTTGAGTTAGTGTGTGTGTGTGTGTGTGTGTGTGTGTGTTGAACATACCTCAGTATTAACTTCTGAACTGCTGTCCTGCTGTGAGTTTGTGGATCTGAAACATGAAGCAGGAAGACAGGACCACAGATGGGTCTGCTCTCTACAGGCTAACATGCTAACTGTGGCTACATGTTTGTGAGTAAAGACCACAGATGGGTCTGCTCTCTACAGGCTAACATGCTAACTGTGGCTACATGTTTGTGAGTAAAGACCACAGATGGGTCTGCTCTCTACAGGCTAACATGCTAACTGTGGCTACATGTTTGTGAGTAAAGAGGATGAAATACTCATGTTTAGTCTCTCTGATATGAGGCAGGTGGAGGTTAAAGGGTTAAATTCTCCCATTGTCCCTGAAGACATCCCGACAGCAGGGAGCTCTTTCTCTCCCCCACCCATCCAGAAATCTCCTCTGCACGTGCGTGTTTTTGTATCAGTGGCGAGTAAAACAAGGACGAGAAAGGTAACCAGAGCAGCGTGTTGAGTTAGCAGAGAGTTTGTTCGGTTCAGAGACGGACAACGGACAACAGCGCTGGATCTGCAGCGTCGAGCAGTCATTCAGCTTTAAAAAGGAAGAGGTCGAACTCATGTGGTATTCGTTAAAATACGCCACAAGATGATTCCGAGATAACGGCGGCAGTAACACAACACATCGCTAAAGACATGAGCCCAGTGTAAAAAAGGCCAGGATTTAAACATGTCATAATGACACTAAACCCAGAATATGTGATCTGCGTGGGTGCCAACATTTTGCTGTAAACTTCCTGCCAGAGTCATAAATGTCAGAGAGAAAACGGCCCAGCAGCGGACAAATGAGATCCACGTCTCCTCAACTACAGAGCCTTATCTCAGCCTGACGGTTCAGAACACGACAACGAGGAGATAAAAAGTCCCTGCCTCCAAACCCGCTTTTTTCCTCCATGATCACACAGGAGAGATTCTTGAACAAGGTCTAAAGACGCTCTCAGGTTCAGAACTGTCAGAAACTGGTCCAGCGTTCATCAGCACAGGAAACGGACTGATAGAGTCACAGCTGTGAGCCTGAATTGAGGACTAGACTGCAGGGTTTTGGTCTGAATGGAGGACTAGACTGCAGGGTTTTGGTCTGAATGGAGGACTAGACTGCAGGGTTTTGGTCTGAATGGAGGACTAGACTGCAGGGTTTTGGTCTGAATGGAGGACTAGACTGCAGGGTTTTGGTCTGAATGGAGGACTAGACTACAGGGTTTTGGTCTGAATTGAGGACTAGACTGCAGGGTTTTGGTCTGAATGGAGGACTAGACTGCAGGGTTTTGGTCTGAATTGAGGACTAGACTGCAGAATTTTGGTCTGAATGGTGGACTAGACTGCAGGGTTTTGGTCTGAATTGATGGACAAGACTGCAGGGCTTTGGTCTGAATGGTGGACTAGACTGCAGGGTTTTGGTCTGAATGGTGGACTAGACTGCAGGGCTTTGGTCTGAATGGAGGACTAGACTGCAGGGTTTTGGTCTGAATGGAGGACTAGACTGCAGGGCTTTGGTCTGAATGGAGGACTAGACTGCAGGGTTTTGGTCTGAATGGAGGACTAGACTGCAGGGTTTTGGTCTGAATGGTGGACTAGACTGCAGGATTTTGGTCTGAATGGAGGACTAGACTGCAGGGTTTTGGTCTGAATTGATGGACAAGACTGCAGGGTTTTGGTCTGAATGGTGGACTAGACTGCAGGGTTTTGGTCTGAATGGTGGACTAGACTGCAGGGTTTTGGTCTGAATGGTGGACTAGACTGCAGGGTTTTGGTCTGAATGGTGGACTAGACTGCAGGGTTTTGGTCTGAATGGAGGTCTAGACTGCAGGGTTTTGGTCTGAATGGAGGTCTAGACTGCAGGGTTTTGGTCTGAATGGTGGACTAGACTGCAGGGTTTTGGTCTGAATGGAGGACTAGACTACAGGGTTTTGGTCTGAATGGAGGACTAGACTGCAGGGTTTTGGTCTGAATGGAGGACTAGACTGCAGGGTTTTGGTCTGAATGGAGGACTAGACTGCAGGGTTTTGGTCTGAATGGAGGACTAGACTGCAGGGTTTTGGTCTGCATTGAGGACTAGACTGCAGGGTTTTGGTCTGAATGGAGGACTAGACTGCAGGGTTTTGGTCTGAATGGTGGACTAGACTGCAGGGTTTGGTCTTCATGCAGGACTGGTGAGTTTTTTGTAGGTTTTCTTCAACCTTCATGAAGAAAATAAACATTTTTTAATCTTCAATAGTAATACACGGTACAATACAGAGTATTTTACAGTTTATGTATCTTTGATTTTTTTAGTAGAAGAATGAATGAAGTCCTTTTCAAAATAAAACTGCTAAATTTAACTTTGTATTGATTTTTATCTTTTCTGCAATCCACTTTATTGAAAATCCAATAGAACAGTCTATTTTAATCACCAAACTGGTGTCATTTTTGGGGCCAAATTAAGTACATCTGCTGAGAGGATATTAAAATGTTGTGATATGTATAGTGTATCGGGATACAGCAACAATATATGGGGATATGAATGTTAGACCATATCGCCCAGCCCTAATGTAAGGTGGTCATGTTGTGTCTTTGATTTTTCAGATAGATTTAGAGACAGAGATCTTTCCTACCCTCATTTTCCACATACTCCATCTGTGGTTACTGTCATAAATCACTCCTTTCTAGTCCTTCTTCCACTGCATGCCCTGAGATCGGTCTACAGCGTGTGTCAGATGAACTTCTCTCCTCTGCTTTGCTCCAGAAACACTCTGAGTCCATTTTCACAGCTGCCAAAACGTGTCGGTCCACGTGGAGCAGATCGACACTAACAGGAGTGAAAACATCGACAGCATCTGGTCCGTCGTGGTCGTGGTGTTATGTTTTAGGATACATCACCATGCACAGACTCCTGGCTGTAAGAGCTTACTGAGATTTAATCTGAGATTAAAGGTCAGTCAGAGGCTCACAGAGGTAACAGGTTACCACAGACAAGGAGAAGTTAACCTTGAAAAAAGATGGGACTTTATTTTCTACAGGACACTTCCTTTGTAGAAAACTTAAACCTATGGGGCTTCAGGATATGAACAGCCTGACATCAGTATCAGCAGCTCGTAGAGTGGATGTATGTGTCAACAGTCTAAATCATTCATCAGCATATGTATCAGCTGAATCTCCGACTCTACCATCAGGTATAGGCGGTTGTCTCAGTCCCACTCACTCTAGGGGTCCCACTGTGACCCTGAAGTCCCAAATATACAACTACTACCAGACTGTCTACAGTCTCTCAGCTCTGATTGGCTCAGCCTCTCTCTGACTGGAGACAGCAGCTCATTTGTGGACTGTTCTCTGCTTGATGTGCTGTAGGGAATTACTCTCAAAGTGCCCATGTTTTTAGTTTTATTCTTCTAAGTTCTTGGTTCTCAGTTTACAGTAAAAATAGGCCGTCATTTTAACAGAAGCATGTTTTCATTGATGTTTGCATGTGTGTGTGAGTGTGTGTTAACGTGTGTGAGAGTAAGAAAAGGCTCTGTGGTAGCCATCAGCTGCTTATCTGTCTGAGCAATGTGTACAAGCACGTGAATATCATCAGTTATTTTGACGGCTTTTAGCTTTTATTTTGAAAGCAGAGAAACAGATGAGTCGTGCGTCTCCATGCCGACAGACGCCAGAGTCTAACATTTCAATCACAGCGGTGGATATGACGGATGCTCCTCTGTCTTCCCTCTGATAGATGAGCTAACAGCTCCTCCAGTGAGGAGAGGGACAGATACCAAGGAAATCTCCCTGTAGGACACTCCTGATCCCTCGTCATCTCCCTCTCTCCTTGTTCCCCATCCATGTCAACATAGAACAGAGTAAAAGCCTAAAAAGCAGCTGTGTATCACACTGAATCCCTAGTGTTTTGTCAGGATATGCCAGCAGGTATTACTGTAGTCAGGCTGCTTATGCCAGAGATGATCACTCATGTCCAGTGTTAGGAGGCATAGATAATCAGCTGTAGACTTTGTCATTTGTCACTTGGCTGGACTGAACTGGATCACATGACTTTATTCTCTGGTGTCTGTTTTAGTCCCAGCAACAAAATCATGTGGAGCTGCAGTAATTGTCTCGTCTTCAGTCACATCAATGAAACAAAACTGGAGGAGGATTATTAAGTTTGAATTTAGCAACAAACTCCAGACTGAGCTGATTGTGAGGCCACTTAATCTGCTGATCTGTCCTGATGAATCAAGGAGTTAAACTGGCAGATCAGAGCTGACAGCACGCAGAAATGATGGGGGAGGACGTGGGAGGATGTTCTGTTTAAAAGCCTGAAGACCTCTTCTTTGCTCCTCTCTCTCTTCCTTTTAAGGCTTTCTTTCCCCAACCATCCCTCCTCTCAGACTTTGTTTTACTTCACGCTGACTGTCCAAACCCTGCAGCTCCGTTTAAGAAGCTCCGCCGCTTCACGCTCTGACGCTTCAGTCTGAACACAGACACGCTCAGGTCTACAGACAGGCTCCAGTCTGCACACAGACACACTCAGGTCTACAGACAGGCTCCAGTCTGCACAGAGACACGCTCAGGTATACAGACAGGCTCCAGTCTGCACACAGACACGCTCAGGTCTACAGACAGGCTCCAGTCTGCACACAGACACACTCAGGTCTACAGACAGGCTCCAGTCTGCACACAGACACACTCAGGTCTACAGACAGGCTCCAGTCTGCACACAGACACGCTCAGGTCTACAGACAGGCTCCAGTCTGCACACAGACACGCTCAGGTCTACAGACAGGCTCCAGTCTGCACAGAGACACACTCAGGTCTACAGACAGGCTCCAGTCTGCACACAGACACTCTCAGGTCTACAGACAGGCTCCAGTCTGCACACAGACACGCTCAGGTCTACAGACAGGCTCCAGTCTGCACACAGGCATATTTAGGTCTACAGACAGGCTCCAGTCTGCACAGAGACACGCTCAGGTCTACAGACAGGCTCCAGTCTGCACACAGGCATATTTAGGTCTACAGACAGGCTCCAGTCTGCACACAGACATATTTAGGTCTACAGACAGGCTCCAGTCTGCACACAGACACACTCAGGTCTACAGACAGGCTCCAGTCTGCACACAGACACTCTCAGGTCTACAGACAGGCTCCAGTCTGCACACAGACACGCTCAGGTCTACAGACAGGCTCCAGTCTGCACACGGACACACTGAGGTCTACAGACAGGCTCCAGTCTGCACACAGACACTCTCAGGTCTACAGACAGGCTCCAGTCTGCACACAGACACGCTCAGGTCTACAGACAGGCTCCAGTCTGCACACGGACACGCTCAGGTCTACAGACAGGCTCCAGTCTGCACACAGACACGCTCAGGTCTACAGACAGGCTCCAGTCTGCACAGAGACACGCTCAGGTATACAGACAGGCTCCAGTCTGCACACAGACACGCTCAGGTCTACAGACAGGCTCCAGTCTGCACACAGGCATATTTAGGTCTACAGACAGGCTCCAGTCTGCACACAGACATATTTAGGTCTACAGACAGGCTCCAGTCTGCACACAGACATATTTAGATCTACAGACAGGCTCCAGTCTGCACACAGACACACTCAGGTCTACAGACAGGCTCCAGTCTGCACACAGACACGCTCAGGTCTACAGACAGGCTCCAGTCTGCACACAGACACGCTCAGGTCTACAGACAGGCTCCAGTCTTCACACAGGCATATTTAGGTCTACAGACAGGCTCCAGTCTGCACACAGACACTCTCAGGTCTACAGACAGGCTCCAGTCTTCACACAGGCATATTTAGGTCTACAGACAGGCTCCAGTCTGCACACAGACACTCTCAGGTCTACAGACAGGCTCCAGTCTGCACACAGACACGCTCAGGTCTACAGACAGGCTCCAGTCTGCACACAGGCATATTTAGGTCTACAGACAGGCTCCAGTCTGCACAGAGACACGCTCAGGTCTACAGACAGGCTCCAGTCTGCACACAGGCATATTTAGGTCTACAGACAGGCTCCAGTCTGCACACAGACATATTTAGGTCTACAGACAGGCTCCAGTCTGCACACAGACACGCTCAGGTCTACAGACAGGCTCCAGTCTGCACAGAGACACGCTCAGGTCTACAGACAGGCTCCAGTCTCGCACATACAGACACGCTCAGGTCTACAGACAGGCTCCAGTCTGCCCACAGACACGCTCAGGTCTACAGACAGGCTCCAGTCTGCACACAGACACGCTCAGGTCTACAGACAGGCTCCAGTCTGACCACAGACACGCTCAGGTCTACAGACAGGCTCCAGTCTGCACACAGACATATTTAGGTCTACAGACAGGCTCCAGTCTGCACAGAGACACGCTCAGGTCTACAGACAGGCTCCAGTCTGAACACAGACACGCTCAGGTCTACAGACAGGCTCCAGTCTGAACACAGACACGCTCAGGTCTACAGACAGGCTCCAGTCTGCACACAGACATTTTTTGGTCTACAGACTGGCTCCAGTCTGCACACAGACATATTTAGGTCTACAGACAGGCTCCAGTCTGCACACAGACACACTCAGGTCTACAGACAGGCTCCAGTCTGCACACAGACACTCTCAGGTCTACAGACAGGCTCCAGTCTGCACACAGACACGCTCAGGTCTACAGACAGGCTCCAGTCTGCACACGGACACACTGAGGTCTACAGACAGGCTCCAGTCTGCACACAGACACTCTCAGGTCTACAGACAGGCTCCAGTCTGCACACAGACACGCTCAGGTCTACAGACAGGCTCCAGTCTGCACACGGACACGCTCAGGTCTACAGACAGGCTCCAGTCTGCACACAGACACGCTCAGGTCTACAGACAGGCTCCAGTCTGCACAGAGACACGCTCAGGTATACAGACAGGCTCCAGTCTGCACACAGACACGCTCAGGTCTACAGACAGGCTCCAGTCTGCACACAGGCATATTTAGGTCTACAGACAGGCTCCAGTCTGCACACAGACATATTTAGGTCTACAGACAGGCTCCAGTCTGCACACAGACATATTTAGATCTACAGACAGGCTCCAGTCTGCACACAGACACACTCAGGTCTACAGACAGGCTCCAGTCTGCACACAGACACGCTCAGGTCTACAGACAGGCTCCAGTCTGCACACAGACACGCTCAGGTCTACAGACAGGCTCCAGTCTTCACACAGGCATATTTAGGTCTACAGACAGGCTCCAGTCTGCACACAGACACTCTCAGGTCTACAGACAGGCTCCAGTCTTCACACAGGCATATTTAGGTCTACAGACAGGCTCCAGTCTGCACACAGACACTCTCAGGTCTACAGACAGGCTCCAGTCTGCACACAGACACGCTCAGGTCTACAGACAGGCTCCAGTCTGCACACAGGCATATTTAGGTCTACAGACAGGCTCCAGTCTGCACAGAGACACGCTCAGGTCTACAGACAGGCTCCAGTCTGCACACAGGCATATTTAGGTCTACAGACAGGCTCCAGTCTGCACACAGACATATTTAGGTCTACAGACAGGCTCCAGTCTGCACACAGACACGCTCAGGTCTACAGACAGGCTCCAGTCTGCACACAGACACACTCAGGTCTACAGACAGGCTCCAGTCTGCACACAGACACACTCAGGTCTACAGACAGGCTCAAGTCTGCACACAGACACACTCAGGTCTACAGACAGGCTCCAGTCTGCACACAGACATATTTAGGTCTACAGACAGGCTCCAGTCTGCACAGAGACACGCTCAGGTCTACAGACAGGCTCCAGTCTCGCACATACAGACACGCTCAGGTCTACAGACAGGCTCCAGTCTGCCCACAGACACGCTCAGGTCTACAGACAGGCTCCAGTCTGCACACAGACACGCTCAGGTCTACAGACAGGCTCCAGTCTGACCACAGACACGCTCAGGTCTACAGACAGGCTCCAGTCTGCACACAGACATATTTAGGTCTACAGACAGGCTCCAGTCTGCACAGAGACACGCTCAGGTCTACAGACAGGCTCCAGTCTGAACACAGACACGCTCAGGTCTACAGACAGGCTCCAGTCTGAACACAGACACGCTCAGGTCTACAGACAGGCTCCAGTCTGCACACAGACATTTTTTGGTCTACAGACTGGCTCCAGTCTGCACACAGACATATTTAGGTCTACAGACAGGCTCCAGTCTGCATACAGACACACTCAGGTCTACAGACAGGCTCCAGTCTGCACACAGACAGACTGTTTCTCGCAGTTGTCTGCAATCTCCTTCTCTTTTTTGTTGCATGTCCCTGGTAACGTTACAGCGCCACTTACAGGCTCGGCATACATACTACAGCGTTTCCAGTCGTTTTCAGTGTTTCTGCGTTTATGCGGATATTCCCTGAAACTATCCCATATTTTTGGAAACCTTTTCTAAACCAACAGGAAATATGTCTTTTTCTCTCTCTGTGTGGACCTGGCCTTTGAGCTCCGAGAAATATCCTTTTGACAGAAACCTTTAGTTAAATCAGATCCCGATGAAGTCTGAGTGACCACAGACCTATACATCCAAAAAGCCGTCCTGATATGAGGTTTGACTCTGTTTGACTGCAGCAGCTCTGCAGTCCTGCAGGTTGCACTTCTCAGCAGTAACTAGCTCCTGTCCAGTCCTCAGACTCAGAGAGCTAGCACGTCTCGGTTTACCTCCTTTATTATAGATCAGATTCACTCTTATCTTCTCTCTCTTCATGGCTCTTTTCTCACCCTTTCCTTTCTGCAGCATCAGAGGTCACATGATCTGTTTGTTTCTCCAGATATTTAGAGAAATATAAAAATATCCTTTCTATCATTTTACCAGTGAATTAGATTTAATCTCACAAACACTTAGAATCCTCTTTCCTCATTACTCTGCTGTTTGTTGTTCTTGTGCATGAGTGTGTGCGTGTCTTCCTGTTTGTGAGTGTGTGTGGAAACCATTGACCTGGGCTGCCCCGAGGATTAGCTGACTGCTGCTGAAGTCTAGGTTTAGGACATATTTTCCATTTGATGGATCAGAGCGATTTTGGACGCGAGGACAAATTAAATCTGATCCTCTTCTAGGTTCTTTAGTGTCTCCAGATTATTGACTCTGGTTACCTGAGGACGTTTGAACCAGACCATCAGAGTGAGACCTTCCTTCACTCTGAAACCCAGAGGCTTTGACGGATCCTACAGAGTCCTTACACAGCACTGTTGACATGTGAAATATTTCTCTAGTGTGACTGAAATTATTCTGACTGGACATCCCAAACATGCTTCAAACATTCAGTAGAGTCAGGTCCAGAGGGTCCTTCTTGGAGAAAAAGGAAGAATGATGCTATTGTTGCATTCTGAAACCCATGTACTCAACAGCGTGAGGGGTTTTATTTTTCTGTCAGTCTAAAAGTGACTGATAGGAGTTTAAAATGTCACGCTGTTTTTTAGATCAGTTCCACATCAGACTGACTCCCTCTGGCACGGTTCTAGTTAAAGCACAGCTGTTTTAGTCATCATCAGGCTTCCATGTTTACCTGCCTCTAGATCAGCACCTTTACCTGTCTGATGACATCACCATTACATCCTCCTCTGATTGGCCAGTAACGATTAAATAACAACCAGAATGAAGCTTTATAAAGGACCTGCTGCAAATCAAAAAACACACTTAAACGGTAAAAAAGAAAAGTTGGGGGCACTTTTATATGATGTTAAAGTTTATAACATGATATTCCTCTATACAACATTTTATTCTGTTATGAGATATTCTACATGAGTAATTTTACCCCAGATCATTTGGTTTTACATAAACTATGTTATCAATAACATAGTTTTTATTTTAAGTAAATCATCTGGGTTCTTTTCCACATTTAAAATCACTAAAAAGCTGGTTGTGCTTTTTGTCTCACTGAAAATAACCTTCCTCCAGTGTTTCCAGTCCTTACACCTGGTCAGATTGATGTTTTTCCAGATTCAGAGATTTCACTGATCCTGGCCTGTAACTATCTCATAGCTCCTGCTTCCTCTGATTTAGTGTTGATCGAATTATTATTGTAGAGTTAATATCTGTTCATCCTTAGGATTCACTCAGCCCTCAGCTCCTTTATCTGTATTGGACAGGGTGATGTTGTAGCAGGTTATAACCAGCTATAGCTAAATCGCTCTCTTTAGGTGTACACCACACTGAGAGGTTATCCGCTGGTATTGCATATATCTTACACATTTTGCAAAGATCCAGAGGACTGGAAACAAGCCCTCCAGTTTTAACAGAAACGGTCTTAAAAATCACTGCAGAGTCATCATCCCAACGACGGACTGTTCAAATCAACTAGCATTAGCCACTAGCATTAGCCACTAGCATAAACCACTAGCATTAGCCACTAGCATTAGCCACTAGCATTAGCCACTAGCATTAACCACTAACATTAGCCACTAGCATTAGCCACTAGCATAAACCACTAGCATTAGCCACTAGCATTAGCCACTAGCATTAACCACTAGCATTAGCCACTAGCATTAGCCACTAGCATTAGCCACTAGCATTAACCACTAGCATTAGCCACTAGCATTAGCCACTAGCATTAACCACTAACATTAGCCACTAGCATTAGCCACTAGCATAAACCACTAGCATTAGCCACTAGCATTAGCCACTAGCATTAGCCACTAGCATTAGCCACTAGCATTAACCACTAGCATTAGCCACTAGCATTAGCCACTAGCATTAACCACTAGCATTAGCCACTAGCATTAGCCACTAGCATTAGCCACTAGCATAAACCACTAGCATTAGCCACTAGCATTAACCACTAACATTAGCCACTAGCATTAGCCACTGGCATCAGCCACTAGCATTAGCCACTAGCATTTATCAATAGCATTAGCCACTAGCATTTATCAATAGCATTAGCCACTAGCACTAGCTACTTATTACAAGTACCCGCCACTAGTACTGGTACCGCCCCCTGGTACCGACCCCTGGTACCCTACCTGAGTACCTAATCCCAGTACCCACCTCTAGTACCCACCCCTGGTACCCTACCTGAGTACCTAATCCCAGTACCCACCTCTAGTACCCACCCCTGGTACCCTACCTGAGTACCTAATCCCAGTACCCACCTCTAGTACCCACCCCTGGTACCCTACCTGAGTACCTAATCCCAGTACCCACCTCTAGTACCCACCCCTGGTACCCTACCTGAGTACCTAATCCCAGTACCCACCTCTAGTACCCACCCCTGGTACCCTACCTGAGTACCTAATCCCAGTACCCACCTCTAGTACCCACCCCTGGTACCCTACCTGAGTACCTAATCCCAGTACCCACCTCTAGTACCCACCCCTGGTACCCTACCTGAGTACCTAATCCCAGTACCCACCTCTAGTACCCACCCCTGGTACCCTACCTGAGTACCTAATCCCAGTACCCACCTCTAGTACCCACCCCTGGTACCCTACCTGAGTACCTAATCCCAGTACCCACCTCTAGTACCCACCCCTGGTACCCTACCTGAGTACCTAATCCCAGTACCCACCTCTAGTACCCACCCCTGGTACCCTACCTGAGTACCTAATCCCAGTACCCACCTCTAGTACCCACCCCTGGTACCCTACCTGAGTACCTAATCCCAGTACCCACCTCTAGTACCCACCCCTGGTACCCTACCTGAGTACCTAATCCCTGTACCCACCTCTAGTACCCACCCCTGGTACCCTACCTGAGTACCTAATCCCAGTACCCACCTCTAGTACCCACCCCTGGTACCCTACCTGAGTACCTAATCCCAGTACCCACCTCTAGTACCCACCCCTGGTACCCTACCTGAGTACCTAATCCCAGTACCCACCTCTAGTACCCACCCCTGGTACCCTACCTGAGTACCTAATCCCAGTACCCACCTCTAGTACCCACCCCTGGTACCCTACCTGAGTACCTAATCCCAGTACCCACCTCTAGTACCCACCCCTGGTACCCTACCTGAGTACCTAATCCCTGTACCCACCTCTAGTACCCACCCCTGGTACCCTACCTGAGTACCTAATCCCAGTACCCACCTCTAGTACCCACCCCTGGTACCCTACCTGAGTACCTAATCCCAGTACCCACCTCTAGTACCCACCCCTGGTACCCTACCTGAGTACCTAATCCCAGTACCCACCTCTAGTTTGAACTATAAATTCAGTTGCTTTCATGTGAAGCTGTTCTTGGTTTGATTTAATGAGGAGTTAATCTGTTGGGTGTAGGACCTGATCAAAGGGAGATGATGTCTTTGCTCTAGGGCCAATCAGACAGTAGATCAGCCTGTTGAAGGTCAGAGGTCAGGTTTGTTTACATGTAGATTACTGCTTTTTCCAGTCTTTATGCTTCAGTTACTGTCTGGAGTATAAACTAAAACACTGACTCCTCTCAGTGATGGCTGCATGTTTGGAGTATGAACTAAAACACTGACTCCTCTCAGTGATGGCTGCATGTTTGGAGTATGAACTAGAACACTGACTCCTCTCAGTGATGGCTGCATGTTTGCAGTATGAACTAAAACACTGACTCCTCTCAGTGATGGCTGCATGTTTGGAGTATGAACTAAAACACTGACTCCTCTCAGTGATGGCTGCATGTTTGGAGTATGAACTAGAACACTGACTCCTCTCAGTGATGGCTGCATGTCTGGAGTATGAACTAAAACACTGACTCCTCTCAGTGATGGCTGCATGTTTGGAGTATGAACTAAAACACTGACTCCTCTCAGTGATGGCTGCATGTTTGGAGTATGAACTAGAACACTGACTCCTCTCAGTGATGGCTGCATGTTTGCAGTATGAACTAAAACACTGACTCCTCTCAGTGATGGCTGCATGTTTGGAGTATGAACTAAAACACTGACTCCTCTCAGTGATGGCTGCATGTTTGGAGTATGAACTAGAACACTGACTCCTCTCAGTGATGGCTGCATGTCTGGAGTATGAACTAAATCACTGACTGACTGCTACTGAGTAAGTAGCAGTGTATCTGAGAGATTACTGCTGCAAACGTGGTTTTATGTTTCATCAGACCTACAGCCTTCACTGCTTCATGTCTGTGTTTAAAGCTGTTTTTTTAATGTTGCATCGGTGGAGTGTTTCACTCTCAGTGTAGTTCTACCCAGAACAATCTTCATCCTGTCCTCTAAACAGCAGTTGAACAGCTCTCTGACTCTACAGGAGCATTAATAACATTATTTTTCAGAGGAGAAATGTTCACATGGACTTTAGAAATATTTATCTCTGCTCATCTCCTCCTCCTCTGTCTCTTCTTCTGCAGCCGTCCGAATAAATAAAACCTCCAGGAACTATTTCCTGCCTGCAGAGGAACTATTTTTAGAATGACCATATTTGGTCATAAGAGATGCTCTGGCTCACATTCTTCTTCACTTGTTTTTTTATGTGAACCATGAAGAAGAAGTCACCATACATCCTGATGTTAGAGGGGAAGATCCTCCTTAAAAAACAGAGAAAAAGCCATGAAGATGAAAGAGGGAAGGTGTTAAACTTTAGGAGACCACTGCCTTAAAAGGAAGAAATCCTGAGTCAGCTTAAACGGTTCAGAGGTCAGCTGTAAATGAGGTGAAAATAGATCCAGACAAATTTAAAATAATCTCATTAACAGATGATCTCTGTCCGGATGGTTTAAGGTAAACTGAGCTGGTTTTCAGGACGCTCCTCTGTTGGTTTAGAGGAAAGGAAAATCATGTTTTCATGTCTCTAATGTCAGCTCTGTCTCTTATGTAAGCTGAAGTAAAAACAGCAATCACACAGTCACCAGGATGTTTGCTAAGGCTAGTTTCACATCAGGGACCCGGGTCCAGAGAGTACACTTGACCCCAAAGTCTGGTTCATTTAATCAATGAGAACAGAACCAGAACCAGACTCTGGAACAGTAGGCGGTCTGGGCTGCTGGGCCGTCTTCTCTCTAACATGTACGACTTCTGGCGGGAAGTTTTCAGCAACATGCTGGCGCCCAGGCAGATCATGGATTCTGAGTGGAGTGTCATTATGAGATTTTTAAATCCTGGCTGTTTTTACACTGGGCTCATGTCTTTAGCGATGTGTTGTGTTACTGCCGCCGTTATCTCGGAGTCATCTTGCGGCGTATTTTAATGAATACCGTGAGTTCGACCTCTTCCTTTGTAGAGCTGAACCACTCCACTCTCCGCTAACTTGCCTCGCTGCTCTGTTTACCTGCTTCTCTCGCCTCCGTTGATACAAGAACGCGCATGTGCAGAGTTTTCTGGATGGGCGGGGGAGTGAGCTCTCTGCTGTGAGAGATGTGTTCAGGGACAATGGGAGAAGCAAAACTCCAGCGAGAAATTCACGCTGACGACTCAAAACTTCCACATAATTTATACTCGGATGTTCGCGATACAGTCATTTTATGCATCATGGGTGGTAAAAGCCGGGATACATCGAGTATACCCGAGATATCACCCAGCTCTAGTTCAGGGAGGCTCAGCATCACCGTAGACCGTACTCGAGCACACATGAATCAGGACAGAGACCAGCTTTCCATGTGGTACCAGAGTACAGTACCATAACCAGGTAGAACCAGACTTTAGGGTCAGGTGTTCTTGGATCAGAGTCCAGGTCCCTAAAGTGAGACCACCTAAATTTCTCCTCTCTGTTCAGCAACAGTGAAACAGTCTGAAACACTGGAAGGCTTTCTATGGTGGCCTGGAAGTCTCACACTAATGCATCATCAGAAGACTTTGCATTAACAGAAGCACCACCAGCTCCCTGATATAAACAGTCTGATAGACACGCCAGATCAGGGGGGCAAACTCGGGCCCTGAGGGGCCCTCATATTTTCTATATTCTATCTCCATATAATGACTTAAATCTATGATTTTGACCTTACATGTCCTTTAAGATTCACAGTTCTAGATTTTAACTCCTATCTGTCCTTTTAAACTCATAGTGTTATCATTTATCTCTCACTCTGACCTGTATCTCCTGACCTCCATCAGCCAGAGGAGCACAGGGACTCTAAATCTGTGTCCTCAGGATCTTTTCCGCGCTCAGAGGTCAGAGCTGAACCAGGGAAGTGTTTAAATTTGCAGAAACTTGGTGGCCTGCTCTCACTGAACACTTTAAAGGGGATTTGGATCAGAGGCAGAGAGCCCAGGCTGCAGATGTGTCTGCTGTAGGTTGTCTGGTGATTTTATTCTTGTGTAAAGTTTTCTGTGTTTGTCTGAGAACGTTGTCGGTCTAGGGTAGGAGGTAAGAGATTCTCATTCCCAACCGTGTTTTTCCTGGTTGAATAAATGTTGAATAGAATATTGATAAAACAGTTGTTCCTAATGTGAAGGAGAGTGTTCCTCGTTTGATTCCTGTCTCTGACCGTCTGTGTGTTTTTGTGTTTCAGGTGAAGCCAGAATAAAGAAACCGACAGCAAAGACTCCTCCGAAACAAGGTGAGCCCAACACCAGCTCACTGTCATCCTACTGACCACTCTGGAATGAGCAGAAGTCACGCTGATGGGAATATAAATGACATTTTTATAAATATGTCACATAAATACAGAGCTTAACAAATGTTTCAGGCCACCTGTCATAAAAACGAGAAAACATAAATATTTTAGAAATCTTTCAAAAACTTCTTTAAACTAAAAATGTTGTTGTTATTTATTTGGTAAATAACAAACTGAAACAACTAAACAGTCCTTTTTCACTCATAATAACCAAAAACTTCATATTGTGTGTGGCCTCCTTGGCCTTGATAACAGCTTCATTCTTGCTGCCGTTGTTTTTATGGACTTTTCCACAGTCTCTTTTGTTATTGAGTTCCAAATAGTTTCTAGCTGTTCCCACAGACTTGCTTTAGATGAAACTTTTGTGCCATCAATCTTTGAATCTACTAAATCTCAAATTTGTTCAATAGGATTCAAATCCAGACTTTGACTTGGCCAGTCCATCAGTTCCAGTACTCCAGATTCCTTTCTCCTGGTCTAATAGTCTCTGCACAGCTTTGAAGTCTGCTTGGGGTCATTGTCTTGTTGGTATATGAACCCACGACCAATCAGATTCAGTCCAGAAGAGATTCCATGATGCTCTAAGATGTTGTGGTAGACGTTCTTGTTCATGATACCGTCCATTTTCACTCATTTGCCCACGCCGTATCCACAAATGGAACCCCATACCATAATGGACTCTCCACCGTGTTTCACTGTGGGTGCATCTGGCATCAAAACGTCCTCCAGCTTTTCTGCAGACATAAACATGACGGTGCTGACCCAAGAGTTCAAACTTGGACTGGTCCGTCCAGAGTACCTTCTTCCAGTCATCAACAGTCCAGTGTTTGTGCTCCCTGGATAATCTGAGGCCTTTCTGGATGTTTGCAGGCCTCAATAATGGCTTCTTAGCAGCTGTTCTTCCCTTTAAGCCTTGTTCCCTCAGTCGTCTGCTGATGGTCATTCTGGAGACTTTCTCAGACTCTGATGTAGAAGCAGTCATCTCTGTCTGAAGATCAGCAGTGCTCTTCCTTCTGTCTCTAGTACTTCAGATCTTGAGGTGTCTGATGTCTGCTTCAGTTAACTTTGGTTTCCTGCCTCTTCCTTCACTCTAAAAAGAAAACTGCTTCAATTGGTAACAAGCAATTGAATTAAGTTTGTTCAACTTATTTTAACAAGTTGCATGAACTTAGCTCTAGTTGCAACTTGTTTTTTTAGGTTTTTTATTTTTAGAGTGTTGGCGGATTTTGTAAGTACCAGTCTGGGCAGCTGACTCCAAAAAAAACTTGATCACACTGAGAACACTTTATGTCTTTCCCTATCTGTCTCAGAGACCATCCAGCATCATGAAGTGCTTTAATGCAGACTCTTTCATTTTCAGTCAGCTCTCCACGTTTTACCATTTTGAACAGGAATGAGGAATTTCAAACTAAATTCAACCAAATCTGAGCCGGCCTACTGGGCTTCTCTGAGAAGTCAGAAGTGAATCAAGCATAACATTCAACCACTAAAACTCATTTTCTGTTCAGGAATGACAGTAAATAACTATAATCTGACACATTAATCAGAAATATTCATGTGCTTTACTAGTTTTTCAGGTTTTTTGTTAATCAGTACATTTGAAAGTTCATGGATAACAATAATAATTCTATTTTAGCATTAAAAATATCATCTGGGTTAAAGAGTTTCTACATATTGGTGTATTAACCATTGCAGAAACATCAAAAAAGATTTTGGTAATTACCAATGCTGTTAATTTAGGGCAGCTGTGGCAGAAACCTGACTTTGGGTGGTGGTCTAATACATTTGTTAAGCTCTGTAAGTCACAAACTTTCCACAGTTTTATCTGCTCTCATGCTTTAGGGCAAGTTTAGGTTATTTACTAAAAATTAAGTCTTTACTCAGAGTCGGTACAGGGTCAGGATTCTCTGGTATCCTCAAAGTCATTCATTTGTAAAAATGAGGAGTTTTCATCTGACTTTGACTTCATCTTAAGATGTTTTCCTGTCATTTTTCCCAGTGCCTGCTGTAACACAGAACTGTATCAGGGGTCTGTAGAGTATGTGAAAATGACTGTGAGCTGTAGAGACTGTGTAGAGGTTAAAGCCTCTCAGACTGCAGAGATGTTCCCTCCAGAAACAGGAGAACTCTCACACACACAGAATGCCTTCATGGATGTTTGACTGACTCTCCCTGCTCTGCTCTTTCTCTCTGTTGTTCAGTTTGTCAGTAGATGAACTCTGTAGTATCAGCTTCAACATCTCTGAGCTCTTAGATTCACCTCTTATTCTCACTGAATCTAAAAGATCACTTACCTCAACTCTGGAGAGGAACCTGCTCCACGTTAGAAGGGGTTCATAGATCCTAACAGCTGATCCTGTTTCCCATGATGCATCAGAACCCTCCTTAGGGAGACACTGTTGACTGACTGATGTCTGTCTCCAGCCCTCCCTCCTCTTCTGTTCCACTGGACTGTATTGTATGGATTATTGATTATTTATTAATTGATGTGTGTCTCCAGCCCTCCCTCCTCAGATTCTCCAGTTTCCAGAGGATATGAAGATTTTAGCCGGAGAGAAGGTCGAGATCCTCTGCAAGTTCTCTGGAGCTCCGCCCATCAACTGTACCTGGCTCAAGTTCAGGAAACCAGTGAGAGACAGACACACCTACACACCTGTACACACCCACACACCTGTACACACCTACACACCTACACACCTGTACACACCTACACACCTGTACACACCTACACAACTTCACACCTGTACACACCCACACACCTGTACACACCTACACACCTGTACACACCTACACACCTACACACCTACACACCTGTACACACCTGTACACACCTAAACACCTACACACCTGTACACACCTACACACCTACACACCTGTACACACCCACACACCTGTACACACCTACACACCTGTACACACCTACACACCTGTACACACCCACACACCTGTACACACCTAAACACCTACACACCTGTACACACCTACACACCTACACACCTGTACACACCCACACACCTGTACACACCTACACACCTACACACCTGTACACACCCACACACCTGTACACACCTACACACCTGTACACACCCACACACCTGTACACACCTACACACCTACACACCTGTACACACCCACACACCTGTACACACCTACACACCTGTACACACCCACACACCTGTACACACCTACACACCTGTACACACCTACACACCTGTACACACCCACACACCTGTACACACCTACACACCTACACACCTGTACACACCTGTACACACCTACACACCTACACACCTGTACACACCTACACACCCGTACACACCTACACACCTGTACACACCTGTACACACCTACACACCTACACACCTGTACACACCTACACACCTACACACCTACACACCTGTACACACCTACACACCTGTACACACCTGTACACACCTACACACCTACACACCTGTACACACCTACACACCCACACACCTGTACACACCCACACACCTGTACACACCCACACACCTGTACACACCTACACACCTGTACACACCTGTACACACCCACACACATGTACACACCTACACACCTGTACACACCTGTACACACCCACACACCTGTACACACCTGTACACACCCACACACATGTACACACCTACACACCTGTACACACCTGTACACACCTACACACCTGTACACACCTGTACACACCCACACACCTGTACACACCCACACACCTACACACCTGTACACACCTACACACCTGTACACACCTACACACCTACACACCTGTACACACCCACACACCTGTACACACCCACACACCTGTACACACCTACACACCTGTACATACCTACACACCTGTACACACCTGTACACACCTACACACCTGTACACACCTGTACACACCCACACACATGTACACACCTACACACCTGTACACACCTACACACCTCTACACACCTGTACACACCTGTACACACCCACACACCTACACACCTGTACACACCTACACACCTGTACACACCCACACACCTGTACACACCTACACACCTACACACCTGTACACACCTACACACCTGTACACACCCACACACCTGTACACACCTACACACCTGTACACACCTACACACCTGTACACACCTACACACCCACACACCTGTACACACCTACACACCTACACACCTGTACACACCTACACACCTGTACACACCTACACACCCACACACCTGTACACACCTACACACCTACACACCTGTACACACCTGTACACACCTACACACCCACACACCTGTACACACCTGTACACACCTACACACCCACACACCTGTACACACCTGTACACACCTACACACCTGTGCACACCTACACACCTGTGCACACCTACACACCTGTGCACACCTACACACCTGTGCACACCTGTGTAACTGAGTGGCCCCTGATGAACCCAGAGAATGGCCCCTGCATCTTTCTAACAGAAATGTGTTTCAAACTTTATTGGGTTTTGTTGTCGAGTTTTAATGATTCATCAGTGTATATCAATACATCCATTGGCTGATTAATGATCCAATCAGATCGATGGAAAGTCAAATCATCAATCTAAGTTGATGCCTCAAGCTACGCTTTTATTTTGAAATCAGGGCTCTTAGTGTAAAGAAATAGACATTTATTATTGTAGTGAAATGCAGGTCTTTGTTCTTTTTGTCAAACAGATGTTTTTATTAAATACGCAGACCCGTCAGTAATTTAATTGCAGGAATAGTTTTTTTCTGTAACTTTGTGAAATTTGTGCCTAAAATCGCCTGATATCAATCATAGGTCCTTATATTTAAATCCAATCAAAATCATATTGTAGCAGATTTTGTGAGATTGGAAAATATTTTAGCATATCTGGATAAAACTGGTGATTTAGACCCTTCCTTTTCACTACTTTAGATGCCCATTTTTGTGACTTTTTGATTATTTGTGCCTCTATAAACCATTGTTGCCACTTTTTAACTGCTTTTCACCATTTTTTCTGCCCCTCTGAATTCTGACCTTACTTTCCTAATGGTTTAGTTCATTAGCTCCATCACAATTATCTTTAAGAGAAGCAGATTACAAGCTGAGGAAGATATACTGTACCACAGCATAAAACAGTAATATTCACGTCTTTGATCAGCGTGGTTTCCTGAATGGAGGACTAGACTGCAGGGTTTTGGTCTGAATGTAGGACTGGACTGCAGGGTTTTGGTCTGAATGTAGGACTGGACTGCAGGGTTTTGGTCTGAATGTAGGACTGGACTGCAGGGTTTTGGTCTGAATGGAGGACTAGACTGCAGGGTTTTGGTCTGAATGGTGGACTAGACTGCAGGGTTTGGTCTGAATGGTGGACTAGACTGCAGGGTTTGGTCTGAATGGTGGACTAGACTGCAGGGTTGTGGTCTGAATGGAGGACTAGACTGCAGGGTTTTGGTCTGAATGGAGGACTAGACTGCAGGGTTGTGGTCTGAATGGTGGACTAGACTGCAGGGTTGTGGTCTGAATGGAGGACTAGACTGCAGGGTTTTGGTCTGAATGGAGGACTAGACTGCAGGGTTTTGGTCTGAATGGTGGACTAGACTGCAGGGTTTTGGTCTGAATGATGGACTAGACTGCAGGGTTGTGGTCTGAATGGAGGACTAGACTGCAGGTTTTTGGTCTGAATTGAAGACTAGACTGCAGGGTTTTGGTCTGAATGGAGGACTAGACTGCAGGGTTTGGTCTGAATGGTGGACTAGACTGCAGGGTTTTGGTCTGAATGGTGGACTAGACTGCAGGGTTTTGGTCTGAATGGTGGACTAGACTGCAGGGTTTTGGTCTGAATGGTGGACTAGACTGCAGGGTTTGGTCTGAATGGTGGACTAGACTGCAGGGTTTTGGTCTGAATGGTGGACTAGACTGCAGGGTTTGGTCTGAATGGTGGACTAGACTGCAGGGTTTTGGTCTGAATGGAGGACTAGACTGCAGGGTTTTGGTCTGAATGGTGGACTAGACTGCAGGGTTGTGGTCTGAATGGAGGACTAGACTGCAGGGTTTTGGTCTGAATTGAGGACTAGACTGCAGGGTTTTGGTCTGAATGTAGGACTAGGCTGCAGGGTTTTATGTCTGAATGATGGACTAGACTGCAGGGTTTTGGTCTGAATGGTGGACTAGACCGCAGGGTTTGGTCTGAATGTAGGACTAGGCTGCAGGGTTTTATGTCTGAATGATGGACTAGACTGCAGGGTTTTGGTCTGAATGGTGGACTAGACCGCAGGGTTTGGTCTGAATGGTGGACTAGACTGCAGGGTTTGGTCTGAATGGTGGACTAGACTGCAGGGTTTTGGTCTGAATGGAGGACTAGACTGCAGGGTTTTGGTCTGCATTGAGGACTAGACTGCAGGGTTTTGGTCTGAATGGAGGACTAGACTGCAGGGTTTTGGTCTGAATGATGGACTAGACTGCAGGGTTTTGGTCTGAATGGTGGACTAGACTGCAGGGTTGTGGTCTGAATGGTGGACTAGACTGCAGGGTTTGGTCTGAATGGTGGACTAGACTGCAGGGTTGTGGTCTGAATGGAGGACTAGACTGCAGGGTTTTGGTCTGAATTGAGGACTTGACTGCAGGGTTGTGGTCTGAATGGAGGACTAGACTGCAGGTTTGTGGTCTGAATGGAGGACTAGACTGCAGGGTTTTGGTCTGAATGATGGACTAGACTGCAGGGTTTTGGTCTGAATGGTGGACTAGACTGCAGGGTTTGGTCTGAATGGTGGACTAGACTGCAGGGTTTGGTCTGAATGGTGGACTAGACTGCAGGGTTGTGGTCTGAATGGAGGACTAGACTGCAGGGTTTTGGTCTGAATTGAGGACTAGACTGCAGGGTTGTGGTCTGAATTGAGGACTAGACTGCAGGGTTTTGGTCTGAATGGAGGACTAGACTGCAGGGTTTGGCCTGAATGGAGGACTAGACTGCAGGGTTTTGGTCTGAATGATGGACTAGACTGCAGGGTTTGGTCTGAATGGTGGACTAGACTGCAGGGTTTTGGTCTGAATGGAGGACTAGACTGCAGGGTTTTGGCCTGAATGGAGGACTAGACTGCAGGGTTTTGGTCTGAATGGTGGACTAGACTGCAGGGTTTTGGTCTGAATGGAGGACTAGACCGCAGGGTTTGGTCTGAATGGTGGACTAGACTGCAGGGTTTGGTCTGAATGGTGGACTAGACTGCAGGGTTTTGGTCTGAATGGAGGACTAGACTGCAGGGTTTTGGTCTGAATGGAGGACTAGACTGCAGGGTTTTGGTCTGCATTGAGGACTAGACTGCAGGGTTTTGGTCTGAATGGAGGACTAGACTGCAGGGTTTTGGTCTGAATGGTGGACTAGACTGCAGGGTTTTGGTCTGAATGGTGGACTAGACTGCAGGGTTGTGGTCTGAATGGTGGACTAGACTGCAGGGTTTGGTCTGAATGGTGGACTAGACTGCAGGGTTGTGGTCTGAATGGAGGACTAGACTGCAGGGTTTTGGTCTGAATGGTGGACTAGACTGCAGGGTTGTGGTCTGAATGGAGGACTAGACTGCAGGGTTTGGTCTGAATGGTGGACTAGACTGCAGGGTTGTGGTCTGAATGGAGGACTAGACTGCAGGGTTTGGTCTGAATGGTGGACTAGACTGCAGGGTTGTGGTCTGAATGGAGGACTAGACTGCAGGGTTGTGGTCTGAATGGAGGACTAGACTGCAGGGTTTTGGTCTGAATTGAGGACTAGACTGCAGGGTTGTGGTCTGAATGGTGGACTAGACTGCAGGGTTGTGGTCTGAATGGTGGACTAGACTGCAGGGTTGTGGTCTGAATGGAGGACTAGACTGCAGGGTTTTGGTCTGAATGGAGGACTAGACTGCAGGGTTTTGGTCTGAATGGTGGACTAGACTGCAGGGTTTTGGTCTGAATGGTGGACTAGACTGCAGGGTTTTGGTCTGAATGGTGGACTAGACTGCAGGGTTTTGGTCTGAATGGTGGACTAGACTGCAGGGTTGTGGTCTGAATGGTGGACTAGACTGCAGGGTTTGGTCTGAATGGTGGACTAGACTGCAGGGTTGTGGTCTGAATGGAGGACTAGACTGCAGGGTTTTGGTCTGAATGGAGGACTAGACTGCAGGGTTGTGGTCTGAATGGAGGACTAGACTGCAGGGTTGTGGTCTGAATGGAGGACTAGACTGCAGGGTTTTGGTCTGAATGGTGGACTAGACTGCAGGGTTTTGGTCTGAATGGTGGACTAGACTGCAGGGTTTGGTCTGAATGGTGGACTAGACTGCAGGGTTTGGTCTGAATGGTGGACTAGACTGCAGGGTTGTGGTCTGAATGGAGGACTAGACTGCAGGGTTTTGGTCTGAATTGAGGACTAGACTGCAGGGTTGTGGTCTGAATGGAGGACTAGACTGCAGGGTTTTGGTCTGAATGGAGGACTAGACTGCAGGGTTTGGCCTGAATGGAGGACTAGACTGCAGGGTTTTGGTCTGAATGATGGACTAGACTGCAGGGTTTGGTCTGAATGGTGGACTAGACTGCAGGGTTTTGGTCTGAATGGAGGACTAGACTGCAGGGTTTTGGCCTGAATGGAGGACTAGACTGCAGGGTTTTGGTCTGAATGGTGGACTAGACTGCAGGGTTTTGGTCTGAATGGAGGACTAGACCGCAGGGTTTGGTCTGAATGGTGGACTAGACTGCAGGGTTTGGTCTGAATGGTGGACTAGACTGCAGGGTTTTGGTCTGAATGGAGGACTAGACTGCAGGGTTTTGGTCTGAATGGAGGACTAGACTGCAGGGTTTTGGTCTGCATTGAGGACTAGACTGCAGGGTTTTGGTCTGAATGGAGGACTAGACTGCAGGGTTTTGGTCTGAATGGTGGACTAGACTGCAGGGTTTTGGTCTGAATGGTGGACTAGACTGCAGGGTTGTGGTCTGAATGGTGGACTAGACTGCAGGGTTTGGTCTGAATGGTGGACTAGACTGCAGGGTTGTGGTCTGAATGGAGGACTAGACTGCAGGGTTTTGGTCTGAATGGTGGACTAGACTGCAGGGTTGTGGTCTGAATGGAGGACTAGACTGCAGGGTTTGGTCTGAATGGTGGACTAGACTGCAGGGTTGTGGTCTGAATGGAGGACTAGACTGCAGGGTTTGGTCTGAATGGTGGACTAGACTGCAGGGTTGTGGTCTGAATGGAGGACTAGACTGCAGGGTTGTGGTCTGAATGGAGGACTAGACTGCAGGGTTTTGGTCTGAATGGAGGACTAGACTGCAGGGTTGTGGTCTGAATGGTGGACTAGACTGCAGGGTTGTGGTCTGAATGGTGGACTAGACTGCAGGGTTGTGGTCTGAATGGAGGACTAGACTGCAGGGTTTTGGTCTGAATGGAGGACTAGACTGCAGGGTTTTGGTCTGAATGGTGGACTAGACTGCAGGGTTTTGGTCTGAATGGTGGACTAGACTGCAGGGTTTGGTCTGAATGGTGGACTAGACTGCAGGGTTGTGGTCTGAATGGTGGACTAGACTGCAGGGTTTTGGTCTGAATGGTGGACTAGACTGCAGGGTTTGGTCTGAATGGTGGACTAGACTGCAGGGTTTTGGTCTGAATGGTGGACTAGACTGCAGGGTTTTGGTCTGAATGGTGGACTAGACTGCAGGGTTTTGGTCTGAATAGTGGACTAGACTGCAGGGTTTTGGTCTGAATAGTGGACTAGACTGCAGGGTTTTGGTCTGAATGGTGGACTAGACTGCAGGGTTTTGGTCTGAATGGTGGACTAGACTGCAGGGTTTTGGTCTGAATGGTGGACTAGACTGCAGGGTTTTGGTCTGAATGGTGGACTAGACTGCAGGGTTTTGGTCTGAATGGTGGACTAGACTGCAGGGTTGTGGTCTGAATGGTGGACTAGACTGCAGGGTTTTGGTCTGAATGGTGGTCTCTGTTAAACACAGACTTTTTCACTCTGTGTGTTTTTGATTTATTGGTAAAAGATTGAATTAAATGCTTTTCAAAATAAATCTGCTAAATTTGACTTTATTCTGATTTTTACCCTTTTTTAAAAATTCAATAAAACAGTCTATTTAAATCTCCACACTACTTTCATATGGAGCTGAATAAACATGATACAGACACTAAGAGTTCATTTCATAATATTTAGATATATATGATTTATTGGAATATAGCAAAAATATATGAGGATATCAATTTTAGGCTGTATCAACCAGCTCTAGGTGAGATATGAGTTATAGTTATCACAGATTTACCTCCATGGATCCCCAGTTAGTCAGGGCCCCACTAAGCAGCCTTGCTTCCTGGCACCATGTGTTTAAACTGTTATTTTAACTCCTGACACTAAAAGACCACTAGAGCCAGAGTTTTAACCAAATACTGGACAAACCTATGGTCAGCATTTGGAGCAGAGGGAAAGCGTTGCTCCTCTTCAGCGCTTCCTCTTTCCCGAGTGTTGCTGATTCAATCAGACATATGCAGGAGTCTGGCTGGGAGGTTTTTAATAGCAGATCATAAATGACCCGCTACTGTATGTTTGTCTGTTTTTTTTTTACGTTGATCTCAAACGTGGATCATGGATCTTCTAGAATCATGTTAAAGTTCATACCTGCGGTATTAGTGACAGAGAGGTTTTCGTAAAGTGTTAAAGCTCTGAACTGTAGACGAGTATTTCTGAGTATTTCTCTGATTGTGTAGATCCAGGAGGGTACGGCTGACATCACCATCGAGAGCAACGACAGCAGCTCCAAACTGACCATCGGCAGCGGCCAGCAGGAGCACTGTGGCTGTTACACCATCGAGCTGAGGAACAGCTACGGCCTCCGCCAGGCGGCGCTCAACCTCACCATCGTCGGTCAGACTCAAACACACGCTTGTTGAATACCATGACTGCTAATACATGCTCTAAAGCCTTGGTTCTCAACTGGTGGGTAGGGATCCAGAAGTGGGTCACGAGGCCATTTTAAGTGGGTCACAGATGTGTGCCCGGAAAAAATCTAGGGCAAAAGTGTATAATGTGCTTTTATTTTGAAGGATATATCCCAATCTCTTTTTTGTCTCATCTTTGGTGACATTTAAAGTCCAAATTGCTCCATTTGCCACTGAAAACACCTGGTTATGAATGCATACTTTAGGACTGGGTGGTGGGTCCTGACGCAAAACCAGTTGACTATGTGTTCCTGTAAAGCGTCCTTGGGTTTCTTGAAAGGCGCTATATAAATTCAAGATATTATTATTATTATTATTGAGAACCAATGGTCTAAAGTTTCCTGCAGCGTAGAGAGGATTCATGATTCCTCATTAGAGTGGCCACAGTCGAGATGCTGTTCAAATCTGGACCAGAAAATGGTTTGTTGGTTTATTCTGATCCTGGGACTTTCTACCAGCCTCCATCTCTGGGTCAGCCCATGGAGTCTCTCTTTATTCAGACGTTTCATCAGCAGACACAGACGAGGTTTTATAAGCAGCTCAGTTATCAGAGCATCCATGAGAACCAGCTCATGAAGATCAGCGTTTCTGACCAGAATCCAGTCTGGACCAGTTTAAAACCAGCAGCTCCTGTAACTGGGACACCCTGAGGCTGCAGCTAAACTTTCCCAACCTTTCAGAGCAGCTATGAGAAAGGACAGAATAATAGTGTTTAAGTTGTCTTTAACAGGAATAACCCAGGCTGCGTCTGTGAGAATGTGAATGCTTTTGCTTCAGCTTTAATCCACCACAGAGGAGTCTGAGTTATTCTGCTTTCAGCTCATGGTAATGTTTCTGATCCATCATGTTTTTACGCCATTTCACATCAGCGCTGTGTCCTCATATCTCCATAAACGCTGGGATAGTTTAAATAATGAGAATAGCTTTAACCCAGCCAGTCGTCATCATTAGAACCACTGTAGGAGCCACGGAGCATTTAGAGATGACAGAAACCAGACCACTGGTCTCGTTTCAGCTCTCTGCAGTGTCGTCTGCTGCCTGTAGGTTTCCTCCAGTCATCTTTTACCCTTGCTTCCCCCCTCAGACAAACCCGACCCCCCAGCGAAGATCCCAGCACTCTCAGATATCCGGCGCTCCAGTCTGACCCTGTCCTGGTACGGGCCAACATATGACGGCGGCAGTGCCGTGCAGTCGTACAACCTGGAGATCTGGGACTCAGTGGAGCCCACATGGAAACACCTGGTGTCGTGTAACAGCACTTCCTACAACATACAGGTAACAAACATCACCTGGTACCTACAGCAGAGAGCATGTCTGCAGCTGAGCTAAAATAAAACCCTCCTTGTCTCCAGAACCTTCTCCCAGAGCGTCAGTACAAGTTTCGGATTCGAGCAGAGAACATCTACGGAGTCGGAGAGCCGAGCGCCGAGTCTGAGGCGGTGACGGTCGGACTGGTGGACGACGGTGAGTGAGAGGAGCACACCTGATAGAGGTCACACCAGGTCCTGAAATCACCCCGGGGTATTAGAGTCTGAAGGTTTTGTTTATAATCCAGTGAGTTAACCCAAAGTGAAATTATACGTACACATAAACCAGATTGAACTAACCGCATTTGCATGTAGTCCTGCAGTCGATTTAGACCTTCATCTACCAGGGTAGAAGAGTCCATGAGAGGGGGTCTTCCTTTAAAGTCACTAACTGGCTCCTCTAACCAGCACAAGGGAACTAAACTCAGTGTGGCTGAGACTAACCGGACTAACTGTGTTTGACAGATAACCTGGACGAGGCCGAGGCAGAGGAGGAGGACGACGGTACGACTTCCTGTTTACACTCACTGCATCACATGATTGACCTTTAACACAACAACACAACACCGTAGTGGCACAACTACAATACATGGAGGGGCCTTGTTTCCATGGCAACAACTCCATCTGAAACAGCGGTTTTCTGAGTGTCTATTATGTCAGACCCTGATGATAATAATAATAATATAAAAATTGTTTTATAACGGTTTATTGATGGTCCAGGGAGTGTTTAGCTGAAAAATGAAAAGGTGGAAGAGACACGGGCCAACACAGGCGTGTTCATTGTTTCCAAATCATGGCAGAAAGACCAAGGTTCTAAGTCTCTGAGACACGGGACCAACATGTTCCCCATCACAGATGCATGACGGCAGCTGGTCAGACTGTGATGAAACAAAAAGACAGCGTGGGCACAGACTTTGAAACCCCTCTGTCTCTGTCCTGATAGCAGCGTAACCAAAACACTGATATCAAAATAACACCTTCAGAGGAGGGTTTTTAAGTAAACATGGCCTTAAAGAGGCTATTCTGAAAAACATTACACCTTAATAAACCAGGATGTCAGTTAAACAGGTTATACTGTCACATCACCACGGGTATGTGTTTGCTGTCTTTGTTTGTATATGTAGTCGTTTATGGTTTATGTTTTTAATGTGTGTGTATTTGTTTATGTTGTTGTTTTAATTTTATATGTGTGTTTTGAATTGTGTTTGTTTCCATGTTAATGTAGTTGTTTAGTTTTCTGTTTGTCTGATTGTTTATTTGTCTGCGTTTGTCTGATTGTTAGTTTATTTTTCTGTATTTGATTGTTTATGTTTATTTTTCTGTGTTTGTCTGATTGTTTATGTTTATTTTTCTGTGTTTGTCTGATTGTTTATTTTTCTGTGTTTGTCTGATTGTTTGTTTATTTTTCTGTGTTTGTCTGATTGTTTATCTTTATTTTTCTGTGTTTGTCTGATTGTTTGTTTAATTTTCTGTTTGTTTGATTGTTAGTTTATTTTTCTGTGTTTGTCTGATTGTTTGTTTAATTTTCTGTTTGTTTGATTGTTAGTTTATTTTTCTGTGTTTGTCTGATTGTTTATTTTTCTGTGTTTGTCTGATTGTTTAATTTTCTGTGTTTGTCTGATTGTTTATGTTTATTTTTCTGTGTTTGTCTGATTGTTTATCTTTATTTTTCTGTGTTTGTCTGATTGTTTATTTTTCTGTGTTTGTCTGATTGTTTAATTTTCTGTGTTTGTCTGATTGTTTATGTTTATTTTTCTGTGTTTGTCTGATTGTTTATCTTTATTTTTCTGTGTTTGTCTGATTGTTTATTTTTCTGTGTTTGTCTGATTGTTTAATTTTCTGTGTTTGTCTGATTGTTTAATTTTCTGTGTTTGTCTGATTGTTTATGTTTATTTTTCTGTGTTTGTCTGATTGTTTGTTTATTTTTCTGTGTTTGTCTGATTGTTTATGTTTATTTTTCTGTGTTTGTTTGATTGTTTGTTTATTTTTCTGTGTTTGTCTGATTGTTTGTTTATTTTTCTGTGTTTGTCTGATTGTTTGTTTATTTTTCTGTGTTTGTCTGATTGTTTATCTTTATTTTTCTGTGTTTGTCTGATTGTTTATTTTTCTGTGTTTGTCTGATTGTTTAATTTTCTGTGTTTGTCTGATTGTTTATGTTTATTTTTCTGTGTTTGTCTGATTGTTTATCTTTATTTTTCTGTGTTTGTCTGATTGTTTATTTTTCTGTGTTTGTCTGATTGTTTAATTTTCTGTGTTTGTCTGATTGTTTATGTTTATTTTTCTGTGTTTGTCTGATTGTTTGTTTATTTTTCTGTGTTTGTCTGATTGTTTGTTTATTTTTCTGTGTTTGTTTGATTGTTTGTTTATTTTTCTGTGTTTGTCTGATTGTTTGTTTATTTTTCTGTGTTTGTCTGATTGTTTGTTTATTTTTCTGTGTTTGTCTGATTGTTTATGTTTATTTTTCTGTGTTTGTCTGATTGTTTGTTTATTTTTCTGTGTTTGTCTGATTGTTTATGTTTATTTTTCTGTTTGTCTGATTGTTTATGTTTATTTTTCTGTTTGTCTGATTGTTTGGTTTTTTTTCTGTGTTTGTCTGATTGTTTGTTTATTTTTCTGTGTTTGTCTGATTGTTTGTTTATTTTTCTGTGTTTGTCTGATTGTTTGTTTATTTTTCTGTGTTTGTCTGATTGTTTATCTTTATTTTTCTGTGTTTGTCTGATTGTTTGTTTATTTTTCTGTGTTTGTCTGATTGTTTATCTTTATTTTTCTGTGTTTGTCTGATTGTTTATGTTTATTTTTCTGTGTTTGTCTGATTGTTTGTTTATTTTTCTGTGTTTGTCTGATTGTTTGTTTATTTTTCTGTGTTTGTCTGATTGTTTATGTTTATTTTTCTGTGTTTGTCTGATTGTTTGTTTATTTTTCTGTGTTTGTCTGATTGTTTATCTTTATTTTTCTGTGTTTGTCTGATTGTTTGTTTATTTTTCTGTGTTTGTCTGATTGTTTATGTTTATTTTTCTGTGTTTGTCTGATTGTTTATCTTTATTTTTCTGTGTTTGTCTGATTGTTTGTTTATTTTTCTGTGTTTGTCTGATTGTTTATGTTTATTTTTCTGTGTTTGTCTGATTGTTTATCTTTATTTTTCTGTGTTTGTCTGATTGTTTGTTTATTTTTCTGTGTTTGTCTGATTGTTTATGTTTATTTTTCTGTGTTTGTCTGATTGTTAGTTTATTTTTCTGTGTTTGTCTGATTGTTAGTTTATTTTTCTGTGTTTGTCTGATTGTTTATGTTTATTTTTCTGTGTTTGTCTGATTGTTTGTTTATTTTTCTGTGTTTGTCTGATTGTTTGTTTATTTTTCTGTGTTTGTTTGATTGTTTGTTTATTTTTCTGTGTTTGTCTGATTGTTTGTTTATTTTTCTGTGTTTGTCTGATTGTTTGTTTATTTTTCTGTGTTTGTCTGATTGTTTATGTTTATTTTTCTGTGTTTGTCTGATTGTTTGTTTATTTTTCTGTGTTTGTCTGATTGTTTATGTTTATTTTTCTGTGTTTGTTTGATTGTTTGTTTATTTTTCTGTGTTTGTCTGATTGTTTGTTTATTTTTCTGTGTTTGTCTGATTGTTTGTTTATTTTTCTGTGTTTGTCTGATTGTTTGTTTATTTTTCTGTGTTTGTCTGATTGTTTGTTTATTTTTCTGTGTTTGTCTGATTGTTTATGTTTATTTTTCTGTGTTTGTCTGATTGTTTGTTTATTTTTCTGTGTTTGTCTGATTGTTTGTTTATTTTTCTGTGTTTGTTTGATTGTTAGTTTATTTTTCTGTGTTTGTCTGATTGTTTATGTTTATTTTTCTGTGTTTGTCTGATTGTTTGTTTATTTTTCTGTGTTTGTCTGATTGTTTATCTTTATTTTTCTGTGTTTGTCTGATTGTTTCTGTTTATTTTTCTGTGTTTGTCTGATTGTTTATGTTTATTTTTCTGTGTTTGTCTGATTGTTTATCTTTATTTTTCTGTGTTTGTCTGATTGTTTATGTTTATTTTTCTGTGTTTGTCTGACTGTTTATGTTTATTTTTCTGTGTTTGTCTGATTGTTTGTTTATTTTTCTGTGTTTGTCTGATTGTTTATCTTTATTTTTCTGTGTTTGTCTGATTGTTTATGTTTATTTTTCTGTTTGTCTGACTGTTTATGTTTATTTTTCTGTGTTTGTCTGATTGTTTGTTTATTTTTCTGTGTTTGTCTGATTGTTTATCTTTATTTTTCTGTGTTTGTCTGATTGTTTATGTTTATTTTTCTGTGTTTGTCTGATGGTTTATGTTTATTTTTCTGTGTTTGTCTGATTGTTTGTTTATTTTTCTGTGTTTGTCTGATTGTTTGTTTATTTTTCTGTGTTTGTCTGATTGTTTGTTTATTTTTCTGTGTTTGTCTGATTGTTTGTTTATTTTTCTGTGTTTGTCTGATTGTTTGTTTATTTTTCTGTGTTTGTCTAATTGTTTGTTTATTTTTCTGTGTTTGTCTGACTGTTTATGTTTATTTTTCTGTGTTTGTCTGATTGTTTGTTTATTTTTCTGTGTTTGTCTAATTGTTTGTTTATTTTTCTGTGTTTGTCTGACTGTTTATGTTTATTTTTCTGTGTTTGTCTGATTGTTTGTTTATTTTTCTGTGTTTGTCTGATTTTTTGTGTTTTTTTCTGTGTTCAGACTCAGAGAAGGAGCCAGACTACAGGGAAGTGAGCATCAGGACAGACGTGAAGGTGAAGGAGCTCTACGATGTGGAGGAGAGGCTGGGAACGTAAGGCTCCGCCCACACACACTTTACCCACAATGCTCGCTACTTTTACCTGTTCAGACAAACAGAGAATGAAGCTTTAGCTCCTTACAGCAGAAAATCTATTGTATTTAAAACAGAGCTTCCTCCTGGTGGGTTCACTCCTCCCTAAAGGTTGGGGATCAGTGGACAGTAGAGGTACAGGGAGAAGGGCTGGTGTGGTTCTGTCATGGTGTAGTTGGGACATGACCTTTGACCTTTGAGTCAGCTTGGACACATCACTTGTCTTAGGATGTATGCATCACATTCTCACATGTCCGTGTTCATTAGTGTGCACATTAACAATAACTACTGAGTTCCTGGTGGCTCTCTGTGTTTCCTGTTCTGCTCATCCAGTCGGCTAATCCCAACTCCAGAGATGATATTATATCTGGGGAGGTGGCTCTGGCTCGGTTCAGATGAGATGTGAATGCAACTGCACCCGGATACAGGACAGAGCGCCGTATCAGCTTTATGGCGTCATCGTAAAAAACGAAACTTCTTTCCACAGCGCGGCAGTTTGTTCACATTTTTCTTCAGTAAAGGCTGAAATCATCAGATTCCAGCCAATAAACGGTCTGTTGTGACTCACTTTACAGTCAGAGGAGGTGCAAAGGCAATAAAAGTCTCCTGTCACCTTAGAAACCGCTGTATCTGTGCAGCGTGAGCCCATTTAATCCTCTGAGCTGTAGTAGATGTGCAGATAGGAAGAGTGAAGTTGCTGGCATCTTAAAGGTGATTTTAAATCCTCCATGGCTGCAGAATGGACTTTTTGGGGGCTTAAACAAAAACAGTCTTCGCTCAGGTCATGACCCCAGTGGTTGCCATGGTAGCTTCTTCTTCTTTCTGCTCCTTGGTGGGTTAATAAACCAGCTATGATCATACTGCCACCTGCTGTTTGAGACCGAGTAAATGCGTAAGTGGGCCCGGGCACGGTTTGATGTTGCTAGTGTGAAAGCAAGCCGGGGGGGGAGGGGGAGGAATCGCCTAATGTTAATGTCCACTCACTGACAGCCTCTGGATCCTGGAGACATCACTGTAGCTCTGACTCCACACGTGTTTGTGTGTGTGTGTGTGTGTGTGTGTAGGGGGAAGTTCGGTCAGGTGTTCAAACTAGTGGAAAAAGCCACCAAGAAAGTTTGGGCGGGAAAATTCATCAAGGCGTACTCGGCGAAGGAGAAGGAGAACGTCCGGCAGGAGATCGGCATCATGAACAGCCTCCACCACCCCAAACTGGTCCAGTGCATCGACGCCTTCGAGGGCAAGTCTGACATCGTCATGGTGCTGGAAATGTAGGTGTATGATTTTATTTAGATGTTACTGCTGATTTAATGTTTAATGGTCATTAGGGTTTGGCATTTCCCACAGCCTCCTGGTAGGATCCATATCTGGACGTGGATTTGGGGTAATAATCGTGTCCTACACTGATTCACTACAGCAGTGTTCTTTATTGTCAGGATAACAGAGGAGGGATGGTTTTAAAGATCCTGTAAAGTGATAATAAATCTGTTTAGGTTTATTGTATGACAGGCTGCTGTGTTATGAACCCCCAGGCTTCTGATCAGATCAGCTGGCTCAGTCTCAGAGCAGACGTTGGTTGGGTGGTGAGTTCCTGGTCTGAAATGTTTGACCTCACACAAGAGACTTCCCTCTGATTTTCCAGCTGAGGCTGTTTGAAGTTTGTTTTCTTGCAGTGACAGGTTTGATGGTTTTATATCCCAGTACCAGTGGATCTGGTCGAGTCTGTTAGGAGATGTGTGGTCCTGGTCTAATAGAACTCAGATCATGTTCCTGTGAACAGTTTTTGATTCACAGATTGAAGAATATTTCTACTGTTAACCCACCACAGCCTCAGCATCCTCTCTGAGTCTGAGCCAATCACAATGGAGATGTTTGTGTTTAAAAAAACTCTGGAAAATAAAGGCGAGGCCAAAAATGAGAGGAATCTGAGAACAGCTATTTCCTGTCTGATCGTTCAGAGCGGAGGGAGTGAACACAGTTCTGGAAATGTTCAGTTTTAGGGTTTATCTCTGCTGATGGTTTAGTTTAGCTCTTCCTGATTGGAGATAAACCAGAGGAAACTTTTCACATTTACTGTAACATAAATGAGGAATGGATAAATGTGACTGAGATTAACAGACACTGAAGGTGTTCAGACTCACACACAAGAGTCAGAAACACCGCGATGCTCGCTCTCCTCACAGCATCCCTTAAATATTCAATTCTCCTCCTCACTGCTCAGAAAGAACCAGAACAATGGGGCTTTTATTTTGAAGGTTGAGAAGAGGAAGTGTGATGCTTTGTGTTGATGAGTCTGAGACAGTGTTGAGCATCAGTGTTGGTGTTCTCTCCTCTAACACCGCTCTGAGGGTGAGGAGAGGATGGTTCCTGCTGCACAAGTTTGATTTAATGATAGTGTAATTCATCACTCTCTGACCTGATAATAATCAGTGTTCTAGATCAGTCCTGATCAGTCTGATCACCGTTTCCTGGTTTATTTCCTCTAACGTCTGCACCCTCGGAGTTACGGTGTTCTTGTGTGTCCAGGATCTCCGGCGGCGAGCTGTTTGAGCGGATCATCGACGAGGACTTTGAGCTGACGGAGAGAGAAGTCATCAAATACATGCTGCAGATCGTGGACGGGGTCGGCTTCATCCACAAGCAGGGAATCGTCCACCTGGACCTCAAACCTGAAAACATCATGTGTGTCAACAAGACGGGCAGCAAGATCAAACTCATCGACTTCGGACTGGCCAGGCGACTAGGTAGGACGCCACGGTTGAGCAACACGCCTCATGTGATCATAGATGATAGCATTTTAGTGAGAAAGCCTTATTCACAAGGGCTGTCAGCATTAATGCATTAATTATGATTAATGAAGGTCTGTAATTAGTCCTTATTAATCCCTTTAATCGTCCCTGTCTTTGGTTACTCAGCCTCCCTTTATCTCTGGGTACATTCATGTGAGAATCTCTAGTCTACTTCCTGGTTCTCTGTCAAAATAAAAGCATGTCTGGATCCAGACAGTAGGTTAATTACCCTTACCCCTGATTTCACAAACACTGGCTGTGCTGTGAAGGAGACCGCTCCCTTTCTAGTCAGCGCTCTGGTCCGGCTTTGTCCCAGAAGCTCCACTTTGCTTGAGATTGCTGCTGGACTGGTTTTAAACTGAGCCAAACCACATCAGTCCACGTGGAGCAGATCAGTCCAAACTATCAGAAAAACCTGCAAAATATCTGGTCAGCTTCAAAATACAACACCATGCACTGACTCCTAACACTAAATCAGCACTACATCAGCAGTAGGTCAGAGGTCAGGGGTCAGCCAGAGGGTCATAGACGACAGCTCCACTGGTCAGGTAAAGTTAACCTTAGAGGAGGAACCACACATTCTTCAACCTTTAACCGTCTAATGTACTCACCCAGGGGAGAAGAAATAAAATCAGTAAAATGGTGGAATCATGTCAAAACAAACGACAGATCAACCCGCTGCTGACATGTGTTAACATGTTAAACGTCAGCGCTATACACACGCCTCGTGTGTGTGTAGAATATGGAGGTTAGCCTGAGACGGCAGAAAAATCAAAATGACACGAAAACTGTTTAAATGTGAAGAAGGGAGATGAATCAGTGATTAACCGCAGAAGTTTAGCAGCTCCAGTTTCAATGTGATCACATTCATATTTAGCTGTTTGACATCAGTCAAAAAGAAGGCAGTCAGAAATGTTGAAACTTGTTTGATGCTTTAAAATGAGGAAATCTATCAGCTATAGACAACAAATATTTGATAAAATACCAAAAATTTAAAAGCTTTTGATTTTTAGCTGAGGTCTCCTGGATCTAGAATATCTGAGAGTTTCTACATTAAAATAAATAAACATTTGTTTGTATTCTTATCTGTAACAATGACTCAAAGGGGACATATTTAACCCTTTAAAGACAAGTTTATATCGGTCTCAGAGGTCCCTAAAACCTGCCTGTGGACTTTGTTGCTGTAAAATCTCTCCAGCATTGATGTCTGCATGTCTAAAACCCCTCTGTTTCAGCCCTGCTCAGAACAGCTGTTTCTGTGTCTGTGGCTTTAAATGTTACTCAGCTGTCTGACTCCGCCCCTCTCAGGAAATGGATGTAGCTAAATGGGTGTGGCTCTAAGATCAAGAGGGAAGGGCGGAATTTTCTTCCAAGAGGGGAGGGACAACCAAACCTGGGGGCGGGGCTAACTCCCCACATGACATCATGAGGGTAAAATCTGAGAACGGCTTGTTTCAGCACATTTTCTGAAAGTAGGAGAAAGAGAGGGAAGGAGGGATTGGATTTTTCTGGTTCTTAAGGGGACTGTGGACAGGCAAGGGCACATAATTGTGTTAGAAAAGCCTGAAAAGGGGATTTTGGCATGATATGTTGGTTTTGTTGATTATTTAATACAGTGTTTCCCAAAGTGTGGTCCAGGGCCCAGCAAAGGGACTGTGGTGGCCCATGCGAGGCCCTTTAAATAAAAACCTTGATCTTAATTAAAACAACTGAAATCATATTTTAATGATAATTCTAATCATTAATAATTAAAATAATTCCAAGCCCCAGAATCAAATAAACACAGCTAGAAGACTGGACTTCCTTGTCACCTTTTATCACTCGTTCTGTATGATGTGTTGAACCAGTGTCATGATTTAAGTGGTGCTGGATTAACTGGTGACATGTTGTTAGATATGGCACATGAGGATGTATAGAAACCATCAGTGGCTTTTAGACAGTAAGGATTCAGAGAAAGATTTAGTGGGTCACATTAACAGAGAAAAGGAAATCTAGGTGGCTGTGCAGACACCTGCTGACAGTCCGGACTGTCAGAGGCCAGGTCTAGGTGGCTGTGCAGACACCTGCTGACAGTCCGGACTGTCAGAGGCCGGGTCTAGGTGGCTGTGCAGACGCCTGCTGACAGTCCGGACTGTCAGAGGCCAGGTCTAGGTGGCTGCGCAGACGCCTGCTTACAGTCCGGACTGTCAGAGGCCGGGTCTAGGTGGCTGCGCAGACGCCTGCTGACAGTCCGGACTGTCAGAGGCCAGGTCTAGGTGGCTGCGCAGACGCCTGCTGACAGTCCGGACTGTCAGAGGCCAGGTCTAGGTGGCTGCGCAGACACCTGCTTACAGTCCGGACTGTCAGAGGCCAGGTCTAGGTGGCTGCGCAGACGCCTGCTGACAGTCCGGACTGTCAGAGGCCAGGTCTAGGTGGCTGCGCAGACACCTGCTTACAGTCCGGACTGTCAGAGGCCAGGTCTAGGTGGCTGCGCAGACGCCTGCTGACAGTCCGGACTGTCAGAGGCCAGGTCTAGGTGGCTGCGCAGACACCTGCTTACAGTCCGGACTGTCAGAGGCCAGGTCTAGGTGGCTGCGCAGACGCCTGCTGACAGTCCGGACTGTCAGAGGCCAGGTCTAGAAGGCTGCGCAGACACCTGCTTACAGTCCGGACTGTCAGAGGCCAGGTCTAGGTGGCTGCGCAGACGCCTGCTGACAGTCCGGACTGTCAGAGGCCAGGTCTAGGTGGCTGCGCAGACACCTGCTTACAGTCCGGACTGTCAGAGGCCAGGTCTAGGTGGCTGCGCAGACGCCTGCTGACAGTCCGGACTGTCAGAGGCCGGGTCTAGGTGGCTGCGCAGACGCCTGCTGACAGTCCGGACTGTCAGAGGCCAGGTCTAGGTGGCTGCGCAGACACCTGCTTACAGTCCGGACTGTCAGAGGCCGGGTCTAGGTGGCTGCGCAGACACCTGCTTACAGTCCGGACTGTCAGAGGCCGGGTCTAGGTGGCTGCGCAGACACCTGCTTACAGTCCGGACTGTCAGAGGCCGGGTCTAGGTGGCTGAGCAGACGCCTGCTGACAGTCCGGACTGTCAGAGGCCGGGTCTAGGTGGCTGTGCAGACGCCTGCTGACAGTCCGGACTGCCAGAGGCCAGGTCATGGTGCTTCTACATCTGCAGAGGTTTCTCTGTCTGTAACGGTTCATGAAATCAAACATGGAGGTACACTCGTTCTTATGTCGGGGTTATCGGAGGGTTTTGGTGTTGAGTTTGAGGTTCTCCTTTGGGACGTCTCGTATGGAAAGGCTGATCTAATACAGTGATTGATCTCTGATTATGTTTTTCTGTGTGTAACCAGAGAACGCCGGCACTCTGAAGGTCTTGTTTGGCACCCCGGAGTTCGTGGCCCCTGAAGTGATTAATTATGAAGCCATCAGTTATGAGACAGACATGTGGAGTATAGGAGTCATCTGTTATATACTGTGAGTACATCAGCCAATGATAACGCCTCCTGGTGGATGGTTTATGGAAATGCACTGATCAGTTTCCCTCTTTCTTAGAGTCATGTTTTCAGTGCATTTCTACATTTCTGATTTTATTTCCTTTGGTTTGTTAAATCTCTGTCAGCTCACTAGTAACCCTATTCACCCTGAATCACTCTGTTATATTTATATATTCTAGATATAACAGAGACAAAGGGAATAAACACAAAAAATATATTCTAAATATAACAGCGAAAAAGAGAATATGTTATATTTACAATATTTTTGTGTTTACTCACTCTGTCTGTTATATTTAGAGTATATTTTTTGTGTTTATTCGCTGCCTCTGTTATATTTAGAGTATATTTTTTGTGTTTATTTGCTGTCTCTCTTATATTTAGAGTATATTTTTTGTGTTTATTCGCTGTCTCTGTTATATTTAGAGTATATTTTTTGTGTTTATTCGCTGTCTCTCTTATATTTAGAGTATATTTTTTGTGTTTATTCGCTGTCTCTGTTATATTTAGAGTATATTTTTTGTGTTTATTCGCTGTCTCTCTTATATTTAGAGTATATTTTTTGTGTTTATTCGCTGCCTCTGTTATATTTAGAGTATATTTTTGTGTTTATTCACTGTGTCTGTTATATTTAGAGTATATTTTTTGTGTTTATTCGCTGCCTCTGTTATATTTAGAGTATATTTTTTGTGTTTATTCGCTGCCTCTGTTATATTTAGAGTATATTTTTTGTGTTTATTCGCTGCCTCTGTTATATTTAGAGTATATTTTTTGTGTTTATTCGCTGTCTCTCTTATATTTAGAGTATATTTTTTGTGTTTATTCGCTGTCTCTCTTATATTTAGAGTATATTTTTTGTGTTTATTCGCTGTCTCTCTTATATTTAGAGTATATTTTTTGTGTTTATTCGCTGTCTCTGTTATATTTAGAGTATATTTTTTGTGTTTATTCGCTGTCTCTCTTATATTTAGAGTATATTTTTTGTGTTTATTCGCTGTCTCTGTTATATTTAGAGTATATTTTTTGTGTTTATTCGCTGCCTCTGTTATATTTAGAGTATATTTTTTGTGTTTATTCACTGTGTCTGTTATATTTAGAGTATATTTTTTGTGTTTATTCACTGTGTCTGTTATATTTAGAGTATATTTTTTGTGTTTATTCGCTGCCTCTGTTATATTTAGAGTATATTTTTTGTGTTTATTCGCTGCCTCTGTTATATTTAGAGTATATTTTTTGTGTTTATTCGCTGTCTCTGTTATATTTAGAGTATATTTTTTGTGTTTATTCACTGTGTCTGTTATATTTAGAGTATATTTTTTGTGTTTATTCACTGTGTCTGTTATATTTAGAGTATATTTTTTGTGTTTATTCGCTGTCTCTCTTATATTTAGAGTATATTTTTTGTGTTTATTCGCTGTCTCTGTTATATTTAGAGTATATTTTTTTGTGTTTATTCGCTGTCTCTCTTATATTTAGAGTATATTTTTTGTGTTTATTCGCTGTCTCTGTTATATTTAGAGTATATTTTTTGTGTTTATTCACTGTGTCTGTTATATTTAGAGTATATTTTTTGTGTTTATTCACTGTGTCTGTTATATTTAGAGTATATTTTTTGTGTTTATTCGCAGTCCCCCTTTATATTTAGAGTATATTTTTTGTGTTTATTTGCTGTCTCTGTTATATTTAGAGTATATTTTTTGTGTTTATTCACTGTGTCTGTAATATTTAGAGTATATTTTTTGTGTTTATTCGCTGTCTCTGTTATATTTAGAGTATATTTTTTGTGTTTATTCGCTGTCTCTCTTATATTTAGAGTATGTTTTTTGTGTTTATTCGCTGTCTCTGTTATATTTAGAGTATATTTTTTGTGTTTATTCGCTGTCTCTGTTATATTTAGAGTATATTTTTTGTGTTTATTCAGTGTCTGTTATATTTAGAGTATATTTTTTGTGTTTATTCAGTGTCTGTTATATTTAGAGTATATTTTTTGTGTTTATTCGCTGTCTCTCTTATATTTAGAGTATATTTTTGTGTTTATTCGCTGTCTCTCTTATATTTAGAGTATATTTTTGTGTTTATTCGCTGTCTCTCTTATATTTAGAGTATATTTTTTGTGTTTATTCGCTGTCTCTCTTATATTTAGAGTATATTTTTTGTGTTTATTCGCTGTCTCTCTTATATTTAGAGTATATTTTTTGTGTTTATTCGCTATCTCTGTTATATTTAGAGTATATTTTTTGTGTTTATTCGCTGTCTCTGTTATATTTAGAGTATATTTTTTGTGTTTATTCGCTGTCTCTGTTATATTTAGAGTATATTTTTTGTGTTTATTCGCTGTCTCTCTTATATTTGGAGTATATTTTTTGTGTTTATTCGCTGTCTCTCTTATATTTGGAGTATATTTTTTGTGTTTATTCGCTGTCTCTCTTATATTTAGAGTATATTTTTTGTGTTTATTCGCTGTCTCTGTTATATTTAGAGTATATTTTTTGTGTTTATTCGCTGTCTCTCTTATATTTAGAGTATATTTTTTGTGTTTATTCGCTGTCTCTGTTATATTTAGAGTATATTTTTTGTGTTTATTCGCTGTCTCTGTTATATTTAGAGTATATTTTTTGTTCATTCACTGTGTCTGTGTTGTTTTTCGTCCCAGGCTGAGCGGTCTCTCTCCGTTTATGGGCGATAACGACAACGAGACCCTGTCGAACGTCACGTCGGCCACCTGGGACTTTGAGGACGAGGCGTTCGATGAGATCTCGGACACGGCCAAAGACTTCATCACCAACCTGCTGAAGAAAGACAAGAAGTAAGGAAATATGGACACTCAGGCACTCAGAAAGGAGTTTCTCCATCAGATATAAACCTGCTAACACTCCGTACAAGTCAAACTCAACGTTTAGTGAAACTGGTCTGTGAAAGCCGCTTCTGAAACCTGAATTCAGGTGAAAATGTCTGTTTCAGTGTTTAAGCCACACAGAGTCTATGACAGACATCTATATCACAGATAAAAACGGGAGTATTAAGTTAAGACAGTAGGTCTGTTTTACCTGAGGGATGCAGCCGTTCTCATTTTTTTAAGCGTTTTAGGAATTACCTAAAAAAACAGCTTTGTTATCCTGAGAGGGGAGATAAGAGTTTATCCTATTAAAATGAGTGAAATGTCCTCTTTACCTCCTGAATAAGAAGTGAGGCTATGATATGTGGGCTCAGGGCTTCTGTTCATCAGAGCCTTTCTACAACAGTTTATCAGGCTGCTGTATACGGCAGAGAACCACTGATGTGGATTACTTGTAATTCATGGATTAATGAAAATGTGGAGTGTTGTTAAATTTGCTGCCAATAAATCCTGACTGATGCAGAGACTAAGGTACAGCTGTGTTGCTCCATCCCAGTTTTACAGCCGTAAACTGTGAAACATTAAATATGAATTTTGTTGCTCAAATAGAGGATGGATCATGTTTTCCTGAACCAGTCTTACAGAAACCTTCCCCTTGATCCTGAGTCCTCAGTACCATTAAAGCGGTCTGTGTGTTCCTGTTTCAGGGCTCGTCTGAGCTGTCCTCAGTGTTTCGAACACCCCTGGCTCAAACAGGACACCAACACCATGAAGACCAAGAAACTGTCCAAAGAGAGGATGAAGAAGTACATCCTCAGGAGAAAGTGGCAGGTAAACAGAAAGGGACACCAAACTAAAGGACATTCTGATGGTCCATTCTGATGGTCCATTCTGATGGTCCATTCTGATGGTCCATTCTGATGGTCCGTTCTGATGGTTCGTTCTGATGGTCCATTCTGATGGTTCATTCTGATGGTCCATTCTGATGGTCCATTCTGATGGTCCATTCTGATGGTTCATTCTGATGGTTCATTCTGATGGTCCGTTCTGATGGTCCGTTCTGATGGTCCGTTCTGATGGTCCGTTCTGATGGTCCGTTCTGATGGTCCGTTCTGATGGTCCATTCTGATAATTCATTCTGATGGTCCATTCTGATGGTCTATTCTGATGGTTCATTCTGATGGTCCATTCTGATGGTCCATTCTGATGGTCTATTCTGATGGTTCATTCTGATGGTCCATTCTGATGGTCCATTCTGATGGTCCATTCTGATGGTCCATTCTGATTGTTCATTCTGATGGTTCATTCTGATGGTTCATTCTGATGGTCCATTCTGATGGTTCATTCTGATGGTCCGTTCTGATGGTCCGTTCTGATGGTCCATTCTGATGGTCCATTCTGATGGTCCGTTCTGATGGTTCGTTCTGATGGTCCATTCTGATGGTTCATTCTGATGGTTCATTCTGATGGTCCATTCTGATGGTCCATTCTGATGGTCCATTCTGATGGTCCATTCTGATGGTTCATTCTGATGGTCCGTTCTGATGGTCCGTTCTGATGGTCCGTTCTGATGGTCCGTTCTGATGGTTCGTTCTGATGGTCCGTTCTGATGGTCCGTTCTGATGGTCCGTTCTGATGGTCCGTTCTGATGGTCCGTTCTGATGGTCCATTCTGATGGTCCATTCTGATGGTTCATTCTGATGGTCCATTCTGATGGTTCATTCTCATGGTCCATTCTGATGGTTCATTCTGATGGTCCATTCTGATGGTTCATTCTGATGGTTCATTCTGATGGTCCATTCTGATGGTTCATTCTGATGGTTCATTCTGATGGTTCATTCTGATGGTTCATTCTGATGGTCCATTCTGATGGTCTATTCTGATGGTTCATTCTGATGGTCTATTCTGATGGTTCATTCTGATGGTCCATTCTGATGGTCCATTCTGATGGTCTATTCTGATGGTTCATTCTGATGGTCCATTCTGATGGTTCATTCTGATGGTCTATTCTGATGGTTCATTCTGATGGTCCATTCTGATGGTCCATTCTGATGGTCTATTCTGATGGTTCATTCTGATGGTCCATTCTGATGGTCCATTCTGATGGTCCATTCTGATGGTCCATTCTGATGGTTCATTCTGATGGTTTGTGCTAACGGCAGAATAAACTGTTGTTATACAAACCATCCCTAAGTGTCTGCCAGAGATGTTTATGGTTGTGTTCTAAAAAGAAAAGAGATTTGATCAATAAGATCACTGAACGATGGTCCTCTATCATGGATGGTCCATTCTGATGGTCCATTTCTGATATTTCTTCTTCTGATGGTAGATGGTCCATTCTGATGGTCCATTCTGATGGTCCATCTGATGGTCCATTCATCGATGGTTCATTCTGATGGCTGGAGTCAGCGCCAAGAAAGGATATACAAACCATCCTAAGTGTCCAGAGATGTTTATGGTTGTGTTAATGATTTTCCTGTTTCTGAAGCCTTTATTTAGAGATCTGTATTCTCTAAACCAGTGCTTCTAAATGGTGTGCTGAGGCGCACTGGTGTGCCATAAGGCAAGTCTAGGTGTGCCATAGGAATTCGTACCATATGTTTTTACTACAACTTTATGGTGAGAACTGTAACCAGGCCTGCCCACTGGCCGGACCCCTGAAAAATCCCCAGAGAGTGGGACCTCCCCAGTTGTGATTTATTGATATCAGTGTATGTGTGTTGGATCAGTAGCATCGGTGCTAGCATCCTGGCTAACAGTTACCTCATTAAGAGCTGAAAAGCATGGCGAGCTATTTTTGGGTTGAAATTGGTGTTAAAGTTATTATTTCATGCTTTTTTTAACCAAGTTAAACAATTTTTCTACCCATTTTTGCCACTTCTTATTACTACTTTTGACCCATTTTTGCAACTTTTTTGGTACTTTTTACCACATTTAACCCATTTTTACTTAATTTTTGCCACTTTTCACACATTTTTGCTAATGTTTGGCCTTTTCTTGCCATTTTCTTCCATCACTTTTAACCCCTTTTTACCACCTTGTAGTAACTTAAACCATTTTTGCCCTTTTTTTTATCACTTTTTTTTTTTTTTTTTAAAGGTTTATTTTTGGGCCCTTTCGTGCCTTTATTTGATAGAGGAAGGACAGTGGAAACAGGGACGAGAGTGGGGAGAGACATGCGGTAAAGGGCCACAGGCCCGACTCGAACCCGGGCCGCCCACGTACATGGGTAGCACCTTAAACCACTCGACCATTCGCGCTCTCATTTTCTCATCACTTTTATCCCACTTTTACCACCTTTTTACACAGTTAATCCTTTTAGGCCAGTTCTAACCCATTTTTGCCACTATTTTGACACTTTCAACAAGTTTTGGCCAATTTCAACCCATTGTTTGGCCACTTTTTACCAATTTTCGCCCATTTCTGACTTTGTTTAGCCACTTTTTGCCCAGTTTTGCCATGTTTTATCATCACCTTTGACCCATTTTTGCCACCTTTTGCCATTTCCATGATCCCCCAGTTGTCTGGGCCCCGGGAAGCTCTCCCCTTTATCCCCCCTTATAGGCCATCTTGACTGCAACATTATTTAAAAAGTCTGTTTTGTATCGATTTAAATATGGTGTGCCTTGAGATTTTGGCTTAATCTTAGGTGTGCCTTGGGCAAAAAAAGTTTGAAAACCACTGATCTAAACACATCAAACCTGATCCCAGAACTGACTAGACTCACCTGTTCTCCTCCAGAGGATAATCAGTTCCTGGAGTGTTTGGAGTACGAACAGAAGACGGAGTGTAAGCCAACATTCAGCTCCGTTATCAAAGACGTGGAGGTGGTGGAGGGCAGCGCCGCCCGCTTCGACTGTAAAATCGAAGGTAAGAGACCAACAGGTGTATATACACCCAATCAGCAGAAACATTCCTCTGACCAAACAAAACAATCATCACGATAGAAGACATTTGAGACGATACAACAGCAGAGCAGCCTCCTCTACGTGACAGTTCGCTTTGCTTTCTTTGTTCTGTGTTGAACCCTTAATGATGGTAACGACCCAGCGTGGAGCCCTGAGGGTCTTCCATGTTGTAATGACACACTTTGGTGTAAAATGCATTTGTGTGCTTTTATTCCTTCGTCGTACTGATAGGACAGTTATGGAGTCACAGGAGGGTAATGACATTCAGGGACAGACCCCGGCCTCCTGGTCTGAGTTCTACATCTGTATGTGGAGCATACAGACATACCCACCAGGCTAGGGCGCCCAGACTAACTGATGATTCTGAGTCATTTTTAAGTAATAGAATATTTAATGTTTCTGTATCTCAGAGCGTTGAAGCTTACTCCAGAGCTCTCAGCTACGTTTTTAGCTTTTCCTCCAGAACAGTCTACAGACTCCCTTCAGACTCTTCAGAGGACGATCAGCTCTGATCACTAACGTTTCCCTCCGTCTGTGTTTCCTCAGGTTACCCTGACCCTGAGGTGGTTTGGTACAAAGACGACCAGCCGATCAAAGAGACCCGACACTTCCAGATCGACTACGACGAGGAGGGGAACTGCAGCCTTGTCATTTCAGAGGTCAGAGGTCACTGTAGGCCACTGTCAATCATCACCCACACACTGCTGTCGTATTTTAACATAACTGATTATTAAATTATCAATGAAGTGTTGAGCGTAAACATAGATTATTTTCTCTAACAGTTCAACCCTAATAGAAACACAGCTGTAGGTCCTGGAGACGCTAAAAGAAGAACCTTGAAAATGCTTCAAACGTGCTTGAATTTAACTGGGGAGATGGTGTTTGTCCTTGTACTTGGCTGAAGTTTTTTAAGTGATGTTTCCTGGTGAATTAGAGGAATTAGAGGGAACTGTTGGATATGTAGGTCCACCGTTTTCCTTCTTCTCTGTCAGCTCTGTTTTTAGCTGAAGTAAATATTTCACAGTCAGTGTTCAGTTAACGGTGGGTTTGGTTCAAGGACTCGTCTCTGGATGGATCTGAACGGGTAAATGTGCTGTAATTAGCTCTTTTCAACTCTGTTTCCTCCTCTGCTTCTCTCTCGTGTGGAGTCCCACAGGGCTCAGTTCTAGGCCCTCTTCTCTCTCTATTTGCTCCACCTAGGTTCAATACTTAGGAAATATGGCATTGCATTCCACCGTTATGCAGACGACAGTCAGGTTTATGTGCCTCTTAAAAAGAGCAATGAGTACTCTGTTCGCCTGTTGTTTGAGTGTTTTGATGACATAAAGGCCTGGAAGGCTCTGAACTTTTTAAATTTTAATGATAAAAAGACAGAGGTGATGGTTTTTGGTGGTATCACTGAGACCCCTCCTGTAGATCTGAGTCCCCTGGCCAGGATACCAAACAGTCCATCAAAAACTTAGGGGTTAAAGAGGACCCTGATCTTGAGCTTGACAGTCAGATTAACGCTGTCGTAAAATCGAGCTTTTTCCATTTGAGGCAGCTGGCCAAAATAAAGCCAGTTCTTTCAAAGCAGCACTTTGAGACGGTAATCCACGCCTTCGTTACCGCTCGGCTGGATTACTGTAGTGCATCGTATGTGGGGGTTAGCGGGTCCTCCATCGCCAGTCTCCAGATGGTCCAAAATGCAGCTGCACATCTTTTAACTGGCTTATGTAAATATGACCAAATTCCCCCATTTTAGCCTCGCTCCACTGGTTGCCCATACAATTTAGGATTAATTTTAAAATTCTTGTATTTATTTTAAATCTGTAAATGGTCTTGCCCCGCCCTACCTCTCTGAGCCTCTACACCCATACACACCCACCCGCTCCCTCGGGTCAGCTGATCAGCTGCTCCTGGAGGTGCCTAAGACCGAGCGGAAGCTCAGAGGGGACCGTGCGTTTGCTGTTGTGGCTCCAAAACCATGGAACGATCCAGCGTGTTCAACAGGCCTCTTCTCGACCCGTTTTTAAATCTCTTTTCTCTGGCCGTTAACACACAGTGGTCGTCCACTTTATTTATTTATTTGATATCTTTTATGCGTGCCTTTTCATGTTACTCTTGTTTGTCTTTTAAATTGATTCTGTGTTTTATATGTAGTGTTCTTCTATCTCTTGTGAGCTGCTATGTATTTTTATGTATTTTTTATTTTTTCTCCTGTACAGCACTGCTGTCAACTGTGGATGTTTTAAAGTGCGTAACAAATAAAGTTGGATTGGATTGGACTGGTTTTCAGACATGAGCGGTGTGGGACTTCCTCAGGGCTCCATGCTGGCTCCGTTATTCTTTATTAGACGTTTTCACTCAGAGGTTGGCGGTTTATCATTTCATCACAGATAATCAAGAATGTCGCTCTGTTCAACCTGCAGGTTTCAGGGGACGATGACGCCAAGTACATGGTGAAGGCGGTGAACAGCCTCGGGGAGGCGACGTGCACTGCCGACCTTCTGGTGGAGGTGATGGCTGGAGAGGAGGAGGAGGAGGAAGAGGAGGAGGAGGAAGAGTAATGACTCACACAGGAGGAGGAGGGGCCTGTCACAGCTGAGCGGGATAAACAGACCAATAATATCATAACGTGTTGTTACAGGAGGGGCGCGTGGGCGGGGTTTATGGTCATAAACATCACAGTATTGTAACGTGGCTGTATTCAGAACGGTCTGCTACATCCTCCAGCAGACGGCGGTATCTTTGGACAGCAGCATGTGGCGGTGGTTTGGCCGTCAATCGTGGTTCTAGCATCAGGAAGCTAACGGCTAACACAGCTGCCTTCAGCTTCTAGGAGGTAAATTCACCACCATGTGGTTCTCACCACTGCAGGGTTAAGCTAACACGGTTAAAGCGTCATTCAGTCACATGACGTCATCCTGGTTATCCTGCTCCAATCAGACGTGCCTTCACAGTAAACGTCAGTAAATCTGTCGCTGTCCACCGTTTCTAGCTCTGACTGGTTGGTGCTTTGCATTATGGGAAGGAGGGGGTATGCTGCAGACTTTATTGAACCAGTACGTTGTCCTGGTACTTTGGCGTGCTCCAGACCTCATGTTGTTTTCAGACTGCTGAGTCAGTGAGCATGTAGACGACGGTTTCGAGTACAGCCATGGTCTCAGACTCTCCGATCATCATCTTATTCCTGTATGATTTATTTATTCAGCACCAGGCTGGAATAAACCCCGCCCACATGACACGCCCCGCCTTCCCCGGGTTAGCGTCTCTTCATCAGCAGGTTCCCTCTCAAAGATGAAGGACTGAAACGATCGTTTAGAGTCCTGGTTCCGAGACTGAAGAGTCTTAAAGTAAAGATGTTATTTTAGATGAATGAACACGTTTCACCGAAACAGAACAGCTCATGTTTTTCACTTTCATTTAAACTCGTTTTAATCAGGTTCCTTTCACTGAGATCAGAAAATCAGATCTGCTGACTCAGAGGAGCGGGGTCTACTCAGAGGTCTCCTTCTTACCTCCACCATTCAGTAAATAGAGACTGCAGAAATATCAGAGGATCATGGGAGCTGTAGTTGATGATTTTCTGTAAATAAGAACTGATATTTCTCTAGAAGCATCCTGATAGAAGAAGAATTAAAAAGCTTTAGCTGTCAAGCTTCAGTTCAAATAAAGGTTAGTCTGTCAGAGGAACTGTCTGATGAAGAGTGGCTGCTACGCCCCGTCACCAAAGGCTCATGGGAACTGAAGTCTACGTATGGAAGAGCGTGGGCCTTAAATCACAACACGTGTCTGTTTCAGCGTTAGAGCGGCTCTCTGTGGAGGTTCAGGAGAGGAAGAGGAGGGATGGATGAAGGATGAAGATGGTCACCCAGGTCTGAAACCGCAGAGTTTGGTCACACAGCACGAGCTCAGAACCAAAAAACTTTAATGACAACAAAGCATTAACATTTTTAAAAAAAAATCTGATACAAGGGCTTTTATTCTGAATGTGAAGAAGTGAAAGTTTAGAGTTTTTTATTCACGGAGCTTTGACCGCGGCGAGCAACCTTTTTACTGTCCAGCTCAGCAGATCGACCTAAACAGGAAGTCAGACACAGGAACAGCAGTAGTATCCAGTTATTTTCAAAATAAAAGACCAACAGCATGTCAGCATTTCATCTAAAACAGGAAGTGAATGACGCAGACGTGAATCCTGAGCTAAGAACAGACGTTTTATTTAGACTCAGAGACGTAAAGGTGAGGATAAAAAGACTAAAGTGTCAGATAAAGATATAAAACATATTTAGAATAAATGAAAAGAACAGCAGCACAGAGCTCTGATCACTGCCGCCATCACCCCATCACACTAACAGGAAGTGACCACGGCTTAAAGACCCTGTAAAGTGAAAATTAATCTGTGTTTTGGTTTGTTGTATGACAGATCACTGTGTTATGAACCCTAACTAAAACATCTATAAGTTTATAAATTAAGCTTCAAAATCATGAAAAATGAGGCAGTAAAATCAGCATGGTGGAAGGTATAAACCAGGAGTCCCTCAGGGCTCTGTGTTTGGTCCTTTATTATTATTGGCTGTATAAAGTCACCTTGTATGCAGACGATGTGGTTGTGTTTTCATGCTGGAGTTCAATCAGAGCGAGAACAGCTGCGGCGTTTGGTGAGTAAGGCTTCGCTGTTTCATCAGTCGATGAGTTTGTGCGGTTTTTACTCGCTGCTTTGATCCTCTGGGACGGTAAACTTTAACGTGACCAAACTCTGCGAGTTCACGGCCGACCGTGAGGGAATAAGAAAGACATCAGTGTTTTATAAATCTGCTCTCGTCTCTGCCCGTCTGATGTGCTCAGCTCTTTGTTTCTTTTCTGCCCTTCACGTTTTCTTCTTCCTGTTTAGTTTTGTGACTTTGACGGCGGTTTAACCATCCAGTCATCTTTGAGCCAACGTCACCCGTGCCTTAACCTGCTCGCCTTAACGCCACACGGGTGATGTTTTTCTACGGCAGTCGTGTTTTTGAAGTACTCACACCAACTTTGGTCGCTACGGCGAGTCTCTGTTCAAGTCGTTTCTTTTGTTTTGTCACATTCCAGCCGTTTGTTTGAACTCATTTATCGACCGTTTTTAGGAAAACCAAAGAGAGACGTCACAGGTGTGTGTGTGTGTGTGTGTGTTCCTTACCTGCCGCTGCGTGTGTGTGTTTGTTTTTCAGAAGGTTTTATTTTATTTAATGCACAGATTTATGGTATTAATATTATCAATATGAGCATCTGTCTTCATGGAGAGCCAGCACTTCCTCTGTCACCTTCATCATCATCATCGTCATCATCATTATTATTATTCTGACTATTATTATTATGACCCCATACTACGGCAGTGAGTCACTCTGATTTGTTTTGTATTAGGTGTATGTAGATGATGTTTTTATAAATATATCTGAGTGTGAAGCGCTGCAGAGGACATGTACGAGACACTACGACTGTAGTTACTCACAGATTCAATAAATCCATCACAAAAACAACCAACCGTGTGGTTACTGAGCCCCAAGGACAAACGCCTCCACTTACAAGAGGTTCTTCAGTGATTGGTTATTTATTCTCCTCTTTGTTTGCAAGCATAGATAGAAGTTCCAGGCACCAGGGCCGGTTTTAGGGACAAGTATTCTTTAGACGTTTTAATCCAGCGGGACAAATAAAAGACTTAAATCCCTGTTTGAGTGTTCACAATACGGGAAATCTACTTTTTATGTGATAAAGAATAAAGTCATTAAAGGGACATATTTAACCCTTTAAAGACAAGTTTATATCGGTCTCAGAGGTCCCTAAAACATGCCTGTGAAGTTTGTTTCTGAGAAACACTCCAGTATTGATGTCTGCATGTCTAAAACCTCTGTTTCAGCCCTGCTCAGGACCAGCTGTTTCTGTGTCTGTGGCTTTAAATGGTAATGAGCTGTCTGACTCCACCCCTGACCACACCCCTCTCAGGAAATGGATTTAGCTGTACTGATGTTACAGACACTTTTACTAAAAGTTAAAGACCTGCCTGGGATTTGATCCGTCAACCTCCCAGCCTGTGGTCAGCAGGGTAACCCACTGAGCTACCCAGCATCTCAGCTGGTGTCTGAGAGGAGGATCAGGAGAGGAGGGTGGAACTTTCCTCCAACCAAGGAGGACCAATCAAATCCGAGGGCGGGGCTAACTCCCACATGACATCATGAGGGTAAAATCTGAGAGCGGCTTGTTTCAGCACACATTTTCTAAAAGGTGGAGGTGGGGGCATTTTTCTGGTACTGGAGGGGATTTTGGACAGGGGCACATATTTTTGTTAGAAAAGCCTGAAAAAGGATTTTTGCTGACTATGTCCCCTTTAACTCAGTGAGTGCCAGCCTTTTATAAAATGGAAAGTGGCGTTTTGGCCATTTTCAGTCATCTTTCAGGACCCACAGAATATTTTGTACTATGATTCTGAAAACACCAAATAGCTCCAATGAAAGAAGAATCTCTCTATTTCATCATGGATAAACCGTTTGTTTGCAGCTCGTTTGTTCTTGATTTATCTGAAGTTGAATAGAGGCTAGTTTCACCAAAAAGACCACTGTTTTCTAGAAAGCTGAGAAAAATGCATTTTAGTGAAAGAGAGTCTGTCAAGCAGAGCAGTGATGTGAATGTTATAATTTTACCTTCAATGACATAAAGACATCTGAAAATCGTATTACAAATGTGATTTTATTGTAAAATAAATAAAATGCTTCCAGTCACTGTCATTCACACTCTGAACCTGGACGGCCTCCACGGGACCCCCCGATACGCCCACGGCCTCTCCTGCTTGTCGCTGTACGCGTCCGGCTGGTGAGAGGCTGCCTTATTTCTCCGACGCGGGGGGGGGGGGCTGCGGCATTCTTTAGCCTCTTGACCGCATAGACAGATAAAGCGCCGATCCCTGGATTCGCTGTCGTTAAGTTCAGTGTCGGCTTCAGTGAGTCAGCGATTTCTCAGGCAAAAGTTTAAAGTTTCTTCCAGTTAGAGCTTTTAGCTTAGATTACCTCCATAACGATCGCTCTGCTCTTTGACCCCAGGGTCTCCACCTCTGACCTTTGATCTACCGTCTCTTCTGACTGTAGTGTTCTGACTACGTATCCCAGAAGCCCCAACATTACTCACAGGGAGTGTGAGAGCGCGTCACACTCATATACGTCAGTGGCACTCACTGAGTTGGGGGGGTTGAGTTTGGATTCAGTTTCTTACAGGAGAATATAAGCAGGCTGCTGTGAGGCCCTCCCCAGTTTAACCAGTCACAGTCAGTGGATGTTTTCAGGGTTAGTGTCTGAATGAAGGTCATGTGACGGCGGTGTGTTCCAGTGATGACTCTGACTGGTGGGTTTACGGTGGTACGGTCTTCTCATGGTTAATATGTCCACAGTCCGGCTCAGAGAACCCGGCTCCAATCATCCCCCTACATAAAGGAAACCAGGAGAGACCTGGGCTTCATCAGAGAGCACGTCAGCGTGTTGACAGAGACGTTCACAGACTGCCGCCGTTCTGACCTCACGCCGTCGACGCTCTTCTGTGTTTCACCAGGAAAGACCATCCATTTAGTTTTTGATCAGTTTTACAGGTTTTAAGGAGGCTAACTGAAGTTTTAGGGTTTTAACATCATTATAGTTCATTCAACAAAATTAAATATTTTCAGGAGAATTAAAAGTTTGAGGTTTGGACCATAAGGTCTTCATTTTTAGCTGTCTTCAGTCTATGTATTTGTCAGAGAGGTTGGTTAGGGGCTCTAATGAGGGTCCAGGTCTCAGTCTGCACGCTCGTTTGTGTCCCGCTGATCTACCGCTGCAGCTTAAAGCTCCAGCGTCCCAAACTAACAGATCAACAGTGATGGAGCTCAGCCACGCAGTAGAGAGACCTACACTGTTTCCCTCATAACGCAGATTATTTAGAACACACCATTTTTAAGTATCAGAAACATGTTTTAGTGAAGGTGTGGCTGTTTGAACTCATAGAGGCATGTCTGTGTTCAGTTCGATTAAAGAAGTCAGCTTGTTAAAGTCTCTCATGCTAGCTACTAGCTCTGATGTTAGCATAGGTTGCTCATGTTGAGTTTTCACCAATAGGCAGGGAGTTTGACTTTACTGTCATCTCAACTTCAGACAGCAGAAGAAAAACATCTGACAACCAACAAGTAGCTTTTGTAGCTAAAAATCGTTTTTTGTGCGTGTGTGGTGTGAAGTATTCCCGCTCTTTTTCAGCAGGCAGTGAGAGAATCCTTCTGAGCATGTGCAGACTTCGTTTCATCACTCTAGCCTGTTTCTAATTGGAGGAGTTGAGTGTGTTTCAGTTGCCCCCGGTCTCCCCTACTCTCAGATCCTGATGCTCCAGTAGAAACGTCCTCTTCGCTCTCTCTCATGCACACTCAGAGCTCCATCAGGCCTAAGGAACAGGGTTTTAGACTGATGTAAACGTATGAAGGATAAAACCATAAATCCATCACTGACGTCAGAGCTCAGAGCCTTTAGCACCTCTGAGAGGAGCTCAGGTTCCTCTGGTCTCTGCTGAGATGTTTCTACACCCTGACTGGAGTCCACCTGTGCTAAATGAACCTGATTGGACAGGATTTAGAAAGGCACGCCCCTCTCTATAGAGGGCCTCACAGCTGACTATGATATCAGAGCAGAAACCAGGGGTCAAAGGTCAGAGGAGCTGCAGAGACAGGGTTGTTGACAGGCACAGATCTGGGGAAGACTACAGAAACATTTCTGCTGCTCTGAAGGTTCCCAAGAGAACGGAGACTTCCAGAATCCTCACATGAAGAAGTCTGGACCAACCAGGACTCTTCTAGACCTGGTCACCATCGGGGGAGAAGGACCTTAGTGAGAGAGGAGACCAGGAACCTGATGGTCCCTCTGACTGAGCTCCAGCGATCCTGGAGGACATGGGATAAAGTTCTAGAAGGAGAACCATCACTGCAGACCTGATCTGGACTTTATGGAGGAGAGGAGGGATGAAGACTCTCCTCAGAGAGACGCAGGAAGGACAGCTGGAGTCGACCCAGAGCTGGAGGGTGTCCCTTGTTAGAAAACCTTTTGTTTAGAGAGTTACAGTGAACCCAGTTCTTCTAAGAACAGCAGAACTCATGGTTGTTAGGGAGCAGCTCACCTTTATTAGACTGATCAGTGCTGGAGCTGAAGGAAGTGTCTTAATAGAGCTGGTACCATAACAGCCACATCATGGTTTTACAGCAGAGCTGTGGTCCACCTCAGGAAGACCAGAAAGGTTAAAGGTTTTCTAGAATGGTCCAGAGATAGTGGTCAGCATTATAAGGACAGAGGCCTGTATACCTCACCCTCACTGACTACGTCATAAGACCCCCTGGAGCCTTCTTCCCCCTGATAGGGTACCTCTGAAGGCTGTAAATGACCAGAATCAGCAGGATCAGACCACTTAGTCCTGGTCCATAATAAAGCTATCTCCCTTTCAACCACACCAGCTGAGTCTGGACTTGGGACTCCTCAAAGCTGGCTCTAACCTCTGTTGACCAGGTAGTTGTTTTTAAAGGTGTTATTATTATTATTAATGTTCTCTGTTAGGATCTGTGCTTTAAAGATGTTTGAGTTCACTGACGTTCATTTTTCCTGTGATCTAATTCAAAAAGTTAAACTTCCATTTATTCTTCTCATACAAAGTGAGATATTTCAGACTTTTAGTTTGAATCCTGATGGTTACGGCTCACACAAATCCAAACATCCACCGTCTCTGAATATTAGAAGATTGTGGAAAAGTCAAACTAGCCAAAGTTTCCTGAGTCCTCATTCTCTGAGTCTGGTTCAGCTCACACAACCATGATCACGGAAGACCCACGATCCCTGACACCCTTAACAAGGGGGGTACGCCACAGAAGCTCCCCGCTGAAAGGCCAGGCTGGATCAGAGGCTGGACCAGAGCAGACTCAAGGAGGGTAGACCACATCAGAGGGTCCAGAATCCTCCAGGTCTTGAAATCCAGTGTTTCCAGTCTCCACAGTCAGACTGGAGTCGGTCAGTCAGCTTCATGGTCTGCTGATGTCCTTTCCACCGTCCAAACCAGAACTAAACATGAAAAAGGAGCTCAGACCAAGAACTGGGAGATAAATGAGGAGGAGTTAACAGAAGGTGAACTTCTCTGGGTTATGAATCCTTTTCATAGACTGATGTTTGTGATTTTCTAATATTTTGAGGGTGGGTATTTGATTTGTGTGAACTGAACAAAAAAAAGTCTGAAATATTTTACTCACTATGGAATGAATAAATGGGGTAAACGTCTTGAATTTAACAGCAAAGACGGCCGTTTAAAATCGTTTATTCTTGTATTTATTACAGATAGTCAGCAGAGGGCGCTCACAGATAATCCTTAAACTGAAACAACAGGAAATCCTTCATCTGGGCATGCGCAGTGTACCCCCTGCGTCTGTCGGACAGCTCTGTTGTAGTTTAAAGTTAACTCCTGTTGTTGCTATTTAGTTTGTTCTCCGTTAAACCGGCTCCTACCGACACCGGGATGGCGGGCACCGCTCTGAAGAGACTCATGGCGGAATATAAACGTGAGTTTACGGTAACGGCTGTGTCGTCACAACTGTTTGGACCAATAGGAAAGCGAGTAGTGATAGCAAACATGCTAAGCTGTAGCCCGGCTAATCCTGATGAACCAGACTACGATAAAGAAAACACCGATTCAGATTCTCTTCACTCTCCTGTAGAAATGAAATCACTTTAAGTCATTTATTTAACATCACCTATAAACAGCCAGGTTTAGCTGGTATTCGGCTGTATACTCACTGATCCCAGATCAATAATCAGAGTTTTATTGTGTGGTTTAGCTCTTTAGCCTCTGTGCTAACAGCGCTAATCATCTACAGACTACAGCAAGAACTCTGAAAGAAGAGGAGTTCAAACAGGCGGAAATAGAGGCTCTAAACATCAACATGAGCTGAATCACACGAATATTACAGCCATGAGGTTTATTATCATTAAAGCTCCTAGTCTTTATTTTAACCTGATACTGTAATGGAGTCTGGCTAACTGTGCTAACTCTGCTATCTGTGAGGATTAGCTTCAGTATCACTGAGACAAGAAGTATCACACATTAGTTACTATTTTATCACACATTAGTAGAAAAGAAGATGTAAATGTAGATTTAGGGGAGACTGGAGGTTTATAGTCGTAGTTAGAGAGTTATCGATCTTAGTCTGCTCTAAACTGAATCAGAAAAGTTCACACGGAAAAACTCGGTGGATAAACGGATGAAGTAGAGTCTAAAAATAATAACAAGTCCATCTGTGTTTCTTTATTCCAGAGCTGACCCTGAACCCACCTGAGGGGATCGTAGCAGGTGAGTCTGTCCTCATTAAACCAGACCAATCAGGATCCTGCATTCATGAGGTGTTCATGGACAGTAGGAATAAACAGCTTTATTAAACACTATCAAGACTGTCAGGAGGAATAAACAGCATTATTAAACACTATCAAGACTGTCAGGAGGAATAAACAGCATTATTAAACACTATCAAGACTGTCAGGAGGAATAAACAGCATTATTAAACACTATCTAGACTGTCAGGAGGAATAAACAGCATTATTAAACACTATCAAGACTGTCAGGAGGAATAAACAGCATTATTAAACACTATCTAGACTGTCAGGAGGAATAAACAGCATTATTAAACACTATCTAGACTGTCAGGAGGAATAAACAGCATTATTAAACACTATCTAGACTGTCAGGAGGAATAAACAGCATTATTAAACACTATCAAGACTGTCAGGAGGAATAAACAGCATTATTAAACACTATCAAGACTGTCAGGAGGAATAAACAGCATTATTAAACACTATCTAGACTGTCAGGAGGAATAAACAGCATTATTAAACACTATCTAGACTGTCAGGAGGAATAAACAGCATTATTAAACACTATCAAGACTGTCAGGAGGAATAAACAGCATTATTAAACACTATCTAGACTGTCAGGAGGAATAAACAGCATTATTAAACACTATCTAGACTGTCAGGAGGAATAAACAGCATTATTAAACACTATCTAGACTGTCAGGAGGAATAAACAGCATTATTAAACACTATCAAGACTGTCAGGAGGAATAAACAGCATTATTAAACACTATCAAGACTGTCAGGAGGAATAAACAGCATTATTAAACACTATCTAGACTGTCAGGAGGAATAAACAGCATTATTAAACACTATCTAGACTGTCAGGAGGAATAAACAGCATTATTAAACACTATCAAGACTGTCAGGAGGAATAAACAGCATTATTAAACACTATCAAGACTGTCAGGAGGAATAAACAGCATTATTAAACACTATCAAGACTGTCAGGAGGAATAAACAGCATTATTAAACACTATCAAGACTGTCAGGAGGAATAAACAGCATTATTAAACACTATCAAGACTGTCAGGAGGAATAAACAGCATTATTAAACACTATCAAGACTGTCAGGAGGAATAAACAGCATTATTAAACACTATCAAGACTGTCAGGAGGAATAAACAGCATTATTAAACACTATCTAGACTGTCAGGAGGAATAAACAGCATTATTAAACACTATCAAGACTGTCAGGAGGAATAAACAGCATTATTAAACACTATCAAGACTGTCAGGAGGAATAAACAGCATTATTAAACACTATCAAGACTGTCAGGAGGAATAAACAGCATTATTAAACACTATCAAGACTGTCAGGAGGAATAAACAGCATTATTAAACACTATCTAGACTGTCAGGAGGAATAAACAGCATTATTAAACACTATCAAGACTGTCAGGAGGAATAAACAGCATTATTAAACACTATCAAGACTGTCAGGAGGAATAAACAGCATTATTAAACACTATCTAGACTGTCAGGAGGAATAAACAGCATTATTAAACACTATCTAGACTGTCAGGAGGAATAAACAGCATTATTAAACATAAACAAGACTGTCAGGAGGAATAAACAGCATTATTAAACATAAACAAGACTGTCAGGAGGAATAAACAGCATTATTAAACACTATCAAGACTGTCAGGAGGAATAAACAGCATTATTAAACACTATCAAGACTGTCAGGAGGAATAAACAGCATTATTAAACACTATCAAGACTGTCAGGAGGAATAAACAGCATTATTAAACACTATCTAGACTGTCAGGAGGAATAAACAGCATTATTAAACACTATCAAGACTGTCAGGAGGAATAAACAGCATTATTAAACACTATCATGACTGTCAGGAGGAATAAACAGCATTATTAAACACTATCTAGACTGTCAGGAGGAATAAACAGCATTATTAAACACTATCAAGACTGTCAGGAGGAATAAACAGCATTATTAAACACTATCAAGACTGTCAGGAGGAATAAACAGCATTATTAAACACTATCAAGACTGTCAGGAGGAATAAACAGCATTATTAAACACTATCAAGACTGTCAGGAGGAATAAACAGCATTATTAAACACTATCAAGACTGTCAGGAGGAATAAACAGCATTATTAAACACTATCAAGACTGTCAGGAGGAATAAACAGCATTATTAAACACTATCTAGACTGTCAGGAGGAATAAACAGCATTATTAAACACTATCATGACTGTCAGGAGGAATAAACAGCATTATTAAACACTATCATGACTGTCAGGAGGAATAAACAGCATTATTAAACACTATCAAGACTGTCAGGAGGAATAAACAGCATTATTAAACACTATCATGACTGTCAGGAGGAATAAACAGCATTATTAAACACTATCTAGACTGTCAGGAGGAATAAACAGCATTATTAAACACTATCTAGACTGTCAGGAGGAATAAACAGCATTATTAAACACTATCAAGACTGTCAGGAGGAATAAACAGCATTATTAAACACTATCTAGACTGTCAGGAGGAATAAACAGCATTATTAAACACTATCTAGACTGTCAGGAGGAATAAACAGCATTATTAAACACTATCTAGACTGTCAGGAGGAATAAACAGCATTATTAAACACTATCTAGACTGTCAGGAGGAATAAACAGCATTATTAAACACTATCAAGACTGTCAGGAGGAATAAACAGCATTATTAAACACTATCAAGACTGTCAGGAGGAATAAACAGCATTATTAAACACTATCTAGACTGTCAGGAGGAATAAACAGCATTATTAAACACTATCTAGACTGTCAGGAGGAATAAACAGCATTATTAAACACTATCTAGACTGTCAGGAGGAATAAACAGCATTATTAAACACTATCTAGACTGTCAGGAGGAATAAACAGCATTATTAAACACTATCTAGACTGTCAGGAGGAATAAACAGCATTATTAAACACTATCTAGACTGTCAGGAGGAATAAACAGCATTATTAAACACTATCTAGACTGTCAGGAGGAATAAACAGCATTATTAAACACTATCAAGACTGTCAGGAGGAATAAACAGCATTATTAAACACTATCAAGACTGTCAGGAGGAATAAACAGCATTATTAAACACTATCTAGACTGTCAGGAGGAATAAACAGCATTATTAAACACTATCTAGACTGTCAGGAGGAATAAACAGCATTATTAAACACTATCTAGACTGTCAGGAGGAATAAACAGCATTATTAAACACTATCTAGACTGTCAGGAGGAATAAACAGCATTATTAAACACTATCTAGACTGTCAGGAGGAATAAACAGCATTATTAAACACTATCTAGACTGTCAGGAGGAATAAACAGCATTATTAAACACTATCAAGACTGTCAGGAGGAATAAACAGCATTATTAAACACTATCTAGACTGTCAGGAGGAATAAACAGCATTATTAAACACTATCTAGACTGTCAGGAGGAATAAACAGCATTATTAAACACTATCTAGACTGTCAGGAGGAATAAACAGCATTATTAAACACTATCTAGACTGTCAGGAGGAATAAACAGCATTATTAAACACTATCTAGACTGTCAGGAGGAATAAACAGCATTATTAAACACTATCTAGACTGTCAGGAGGAATAAACAGCATTATTAAACACTATCATGACTGTCAGGAGGAATAAACAGCATTATTAAACACTATCAAGACTGTCAGGAGGAATAAACAGCATTATTAAACACTATCTAGACTGTCAGGAGGAATAAACAGCATTATTAAACACTATCTAGACTGTCAGGAGGAATAAACAGCATTATTAAACACTATCTAGACTGTCAGGAGGAATAAACAGCATTATTAAACACTATCAAGACTGTCAGGAGGAATAAACAGCATTATTAAACACTATCTAGACTGTCAGGAGGAATAAACAGCATTATTAAACACTATCTAGACTGTCAGGAGGAATAAACAGCATTATTAAACACTATCTAGACTGTCAGGAGGAATAAACAGCATTATTAAACACTATCAAGACTGTCAGGAGGAATAAACAGCATTATTAAACACTATCAAGACTGTCAGGAGGAATAAACAGCATTATTAAACACTATCTAGACTGTCAGGAGGAATAAACAGCATTATTAAACACTATCTAGACTGTCAGGAGGAATAAACAGCATTATTAAACACTATCAAGACTGTCAGGAGGAATAAACAGCATTATTAAACACTATCTAGACTGTCAGGAGGAATAAACAGCATTATTAAACACTATCTAGACTGTCAGGAGGAATAAACAGCATTATTAAACACTATCTAGACTGTCAGGAGGAATAAACAGCATTATTAAACACTATCAAGACTGTCAGGAGGAATAAACAGCATTATTAAACACTATCTAGACTGTCAGGAGGAATAAACAGCATTATTAAACACTATCTAGACTGTCAGGAGGAATAAACAGCATTATTAAACACTATCTAGACTGTCAGGAGGAATAAACAGCATTATTAAACACTATCAAGACTGTCAGGAGGAATAAACAGCATTATTAAACACTATCAAGACTGTCAGGAGGAATAAACAGCATTATTAAACACTATCTAGACTGTCAGGAGGAATAAACAGCATTATTAAACACTATCTAGACTGTCAGGAGGAATAAACAGCATTATTAAACACTATCAAGACTGTCAGGAGGAATAAACAGCATTATTAAACACTATCTAGACTGTCAGGAGGAATAAACAGCATTATTAAACACTATCTAGACTGTCAGGAGGAATAAACAGCATTATTAAACACTATCTAGACTGTCAGGAGGAATAAACAGCATTATTAAACACTATCTAGACTGTCAGGAGGAATAAACAGCATTATTAAACACTATCAAGACTGTCAGGAGGAATAAACAGCATTATTAAACACTATCTAGACTGTCAGGAGGAATAAACAGCATTATTAAACACTATCTAGACTGTCAGGAGGAATAAACAGCATTATTAAACACTATCTAGACTGTCAGGAGGAATAAACAGCATTATTAAACACTATCAAGACTGTCAGGAGGAATAAACAGCATTATTAAACACTATCAAGACTGTCAGGAGGAATAAACAGCATTATTAAACACTATCTAGACTGTCAGGAGGAATAAACAGCATTATTAAACACTATCAAGACTGTCAGGAGGAATAAACAGCATTATTAAACACTATCAAGACTGTCAGGAGGAATAAACAGCATTATTAAACACTATCTAGACTGTCAGGAGGAATAAACAGCATTATTAAACACTATCTAGACTGTCAGGAGGAATAAACAGCATTATTAAACACTATCTAGACTGTCAGGAGGAATAAACAGCATTATTAAACACTATCTAGACTGTCAGGAGGAATAAACAGCATTATTAAACACTATCTAGACTGTCAGGAGGAATAAACAGCATTATTAAACACTATCTAGACTGTCAGGAGGAATAAACAGCATTATTAAACACTATCAAGACTGTCAGGAGGAATAAACAGCATTATTAAACACTATCAAGACTGTCAGGAGGAATAAACAGCATTATTAAACACTATCTAGACTGTCAGGAGGAATAAACAGCATTATTAAACACTATCTAGACTGTCAGGAGGAATAAACAGCATTATTAAACACTATCATGACTGTCAGGAGGAATAAACAGCATTATTAAACACTATCTAGACTGTCAGGAGGAATAAACAGCATTATTAAACACTATCAAGACTGTCAGGAGGAATAAACAGCATTATTAAACACTATCTAGACTGTCAGGAGGAATAAACAGCATTATTAAACACTATCTAGACTGTCAGGAGGAATAAACAGCATTATTAAACACTATCTAGACTGTCAGGAGGAATAAACAGCATTATTAAACACTATCTAGACTGTCAGGAGGAATAAACAGCATTATTAAACACTATCTAGACTGTCAGGAGGAATAAACAGCATTATTAAACACTATCTAGACTGTCAGGGAGGAATAAACAGCTTTACTAAACACTATCAAGACTGTCAGGAGGAATAAACAGCATTATTAAACACTATCAAGACTGTCAGGAGGAATAAACAGCATTATTAAACACTATCTAGACTGTCAGGAGGAATAAACAGCATTATTAAACACTATCTAGACTGTCAGGAGGAATAAACAGCATTATTAAACACTATCTGACTGTCAGGAGGAATAAACAGCATTATTACACACTATCTAGACTGTCAGGAGGAATAAACAGCATTATTAAACACTATCAAGACTGTCAGGAGGAATAAACAGCATTATTAAACACTATCTAGACTGTCAGGAGGAATAAACAGCATTATTAAACACTATCAGAGACTGTCAGGAGGAATAAACAGCATTATTAAACACTAATGATGATATGAGGAATAAACAGATTTTGAAACACTGAAAGTCTAGATGTCAGGAGGAATAATGCATTATAAAATATCAAAGACAGTCGGAGAATAAACAGCTTTAGTTCATGTCAGCTCTGGCAGCTGGGTAACAAGATTATCCGTTTATTTTCTACTTACTGTTCAAGCTTCAGCATCCTCAAACTCAAGGAGAATATCCTGCTCCTTTTTAATAATCTATCTAGACTGTGAATCCTTTTGACACTATCTAGATGTCAGGAGGAATTAGCATTATTAAACACTTGACTGTCTGCTAACCACATTTGTATCTAGGGGTGTTGGAAACATCGATACACTGATAGATCACAATATTCACAGCGTAAAGCTGTGTCAGTATTCTAAAACGCAGTATTGATCGTTTTAATAAACGGTTGACTTTGTTGGTGCCGTAGTTTGAGGTGTAATTTCACCCCCTAAACACTAGTTGGCAGCAGGCAGTTGACTCTTCCCTCTTCTCCTCTGTTTAGACCAGGGGTTCTCAATGTTGGGGCCGGGACCCCATTTGGGGTCACGAGACACTGAGAGGGGGTCTCCAGAAGCCTTAAAAAAACTAAGAACATTTTTGAATTGCACTGTTGCCGCTGTACACCAGTTTTGCCTAATTTTAACCCTTTTTTAATCCTGTCCAAGGAAAAAACTGCAAGCCGGCTCTTCTGATTCACTACAAAGCATGGGCTCTCAGAGCTGCAGCTTTTGCTCATGACCCATCACTACTGAGCCGCCTGCTCATGTCTACCCAGCAGAGCAGCTTCTGCTGCATCAGTAGCGGATATGTGGACTTATTCTGGCTTTCAAAACATTAAAGACGGGACAGACTTCTACAGGAGTTAAGTCGTTTTTAAGATATGCCATGCCAGAGTGAAATACTCAGAAAACACCACGGACCTGAGCACGAGAGTTCTTTGAAAGGTGCCTATAAATAAAATGCATTATTATTATTATTATTATTATTAAAATTCTAGATGATGCAGGACCATATATTTTATAATACACCATAGTGTTGAATTTACATATACATATAATTTTACTAGATTTTTATTAATAGATTAATTCTGTTCTGTTATATTCCACATTAACGTAACATTACTAAGTTGATATTTATTTATATAACTAAACATATACATATATAAATATATACAGGGCTTAACAAATGTATTAGACCACCCTAACCCTAACCACAGTCAGGTTTCTGCCACAGCTGCCCTAAATTAACAGCATTGGTAATTACCAACATCATTTTTATGTCCTGCAATGGTTAATACACCAATATGTGGAAGCTCTTTAACACAGATGATATTTTTATTGCTAAAATAGAATTATTATTGTTATCCATGAATTTTCAAATTTACTGATTTACAGAAAACCAGAAAAATAGTAAAGCACATTAATATTTCTGATTAATGTGTCAGATTATAGTTATTTACTGTCGCTCCTGAAGAGAAAAATGAGTTTTAGTGGTTGAATGTTATGCTTGATTCATTTCTGACTTCTCAGAGAAGCCCAGTGAGCCGGCTCAGATTTGGGTGAATTCAGTTTGAAATTCCTCATTCCTGTTCAAAATGGTAAAACGTGGAGAGCTGACTGAAAATGAAAGAGTCCGCATTAAAGCACTTCATCAAAATATTTATGTTTTCTTGTTTTTATGACAGGTGGTCTAAAAGCTTTGTTAAGCACTGTTTATATACACACACACCCACACACACATATATATATATATATATATACACACACACACACACATATACAAATGTATGAAATATCGCAGCGTATGGATATCAGCACCCCTGCATTGTGATACGTATCGTATGGCCAGATTCTTGCCAGTGCACAGCTCTGTTTCTGTCAGCCTGGCTCTGTGGCAGAGATGAGAGGCAATCAAATCCAGAAATACTCGATAGTCTTCTGACCTCCTTGATTCCACGTGTAGATCATGGAGAGCTTTACTCTCAGTGTGTTTCTATGCAGATAAAAAGAGTGTTGATTTAAATAACCCTCCATGGAGCACTTTAAAGGACAAGCTGACTCACACTTTTACCTGTAAAGAACAATCCAGTTTATTTTGATTCATATTGTTGATAAAATAAAACTGGAGCAGCCTTTTTTATTTGGAAACAAAAACAAAAACTGGATAAATTCATAAATTTTAGATGTATTTTTGAAACCATTTCTGTTTTTGTATAGAAATAAAGCTAATTTTCCTCTAATTGTGTGAAAAGTTTAGTTGAGGTGATTATTCTGTCTGTATTAGATGATGGTGATGTGGTCTACAGACACGCTGCTGCTTCCACACTCAGACCTCTACATTCTGTTTATCTCTGCTCTCAGATTCAGAACTGGGGATCCTTATAACACTCATCACTGTGTTCTGTATGACACGGTTGGTTGGGCCTCTCTGGCACAGAGGTGGGATAAATACTTGTATGTTTTCATGTTTAAACCCCTGATTGGTCGTATATAACATCTGAGCTGAACCGGACCACTGGACTTTATAAAACTCGATCTACTGACTGCTCAATGCTGCAGCTCCTGAGGGTTTACTCTGAATTTGGGAAATCTGCTTTTAGCTTTTATGCTCCTAAAGTTGTGGAACAATTGACAGGAAACTCTCCAGATTGGCATCTTAGTTTCTCCTGTGTGATTTAAGGAAATGCTCTCAGATCATTTCACTGCAGTGGTGACTGTTCGAACTGAGCCTCCAGAGCGGTAAATACCTCAGATGTAGCTTTAGCGTTGCGTTCGTTTTACTAGAGCTGGAGCATGTCTCTGTATGAAAACATCCTTGAAGCTTTTCCTGGTGTTAAAGATGTTTTGGCTCTGTTGACCTGCTTCAGCATGAGTCTGATAGTCACAGGGAGAGGGTCACTTCTTCTCTAACCCTTCATCTCTAAAGGGTTTCCTTCAGTAAAATCCAGATATAAATGAGTGAAACTGAACTAGATCAAACATGACAGTAGAAAGAGGATTTTCCACAGCAGAGTCTGGTCTTCAGACTGTAGAGCACTGATTTAGGGGGCGGGTCTGAGGTCCAGCCGTGTTTGGATTTTAGACATGTAATATTAATGTTGAACATGTTTGTGTCTGCAGGTCCTGTCAATGAGGAGAACTTCTTTGAGTGGGAGGCTCTCATCATGTGAGTATTCTCATTTATTTACATAACTCAAACACTCTTCATACATCAGTGCAACATCCTCTCTGTGGAGACAAACATCCTTAACTCAGTCATTCATTTTACAGTCGTTGGCCTTTTTAGTCCATCAGCATTGAGAGAAGCTGCTGTGAACGTGGTGTCAGTGAATGCAGCATCATTAGCTGTAATGGAGCCTCCTGTTGTTGTTGTCGTCGTCTTTGTTAGCGTGCCAGCAGCTTCACTCTGCCCTTCAATTTGACCTGCTCTCTTTACCTGTCTGCATACCTGCTCATTGTGACATCATCAGCACGCAGCCCGTCATTACAGGAGACAATACACGCTCCATCAGACACGCCCCCGTCACGGCACGCTGCAGGCTGGCTGCAATACAAATCAGTCCTGAGCAGCACAAACATGGAGGACCGTCCCCGACATCAGCGCGTTTGGTTCAGACGAAATGTAAGAAAAAGAGACAAAGACGATGATGGCTGGCATCCTGGTGGAGACGGCGGATTTATGAGCGGGTTTAGATCATAACACCTGGTGGTGAGGCAGCACATCCTGCGATCTGATGTCAGGATTCTGGTTAGACAGTGGAGCTCAGTGCTCTAGTACAGGGGTTCTCAACCTTTTCAGCCTGGGACCCCCAAAATTAAGGTGCCAGAGACCAGGGACCCCCAAAATACAGGTGCCAGAGACCAGGGACCCCCAACATGAAGGTGCCAGAGACCAGGGACCCCCAACATGAAGGTGCCAGAGACCAGGGACCCCCAACCTGAAGGTGCCAGAGACCAGGGACCCCCAACATGAAGGTGCCAGAGACCAGGGACCCCCAACATGAAGGTGCCAGAGACCAGGGACCCCCAACATACAGGTGCCAGAGACCAGGTACCCCCAAAATACAGGTGCCAGAGACCAGGGACCCCCAAAATACAGGTGCCAGAGACCAGGGACCCCCAACATGAAGGTGCCAGAGACCAGGGACCCCCAAAATACAGGTGCCAGAGACCAGGGACCCCCAACATGAAGGTGCCAGAGACCAGGGACCCCCAAAATACAGGTGCCAGAGACCAGGGACCCCCAACATGAAGGTGCCAGAGACCAGGGACCCCCAACATGAAGGTGCCAGAGACCAGGGACCCCCAAAATTAAGGTGCAAGAGACCAGGGACCCCCAAAATACAGGTGCCAGAGACCAGGTACCCCCAAAATACAGGTGCCAGAGACCAGGGACCCCCAACATGAAGGTGCCAGAGACCAGGGACCCCCAACATGAAGGTGCCAGAGACCAGGGACCCCCAACCTGAAGGTGCCAGAGACCAGGGACCCCCAAAATACAGGTGCCAGAGACCAGGGACCCCCAAAATACAGGTGCCAGAGACCAGGGACCCCCAACATGAAGGTGCCAGAGACCAGGGACCCCCAACATGAAGGTGCCAGAGACCAGGGACCCCCAACCTGAAGGTGCCAGAGACCAGGGACCCCCAACATGAAGGTGCCAGAGACCAGGGACCCCCAACATGAAGGTGCCAGAGACCAGGGACCCCCAAAATTAAGGTGCCAGAGACCAGGGACCCCCAACATACAGGTGCCAGAGACCAGGGACCCCCAACATTCAGGTGCCAGAGACCAGGGACCCCCAAAATTAAGGTGCCAGAGACCAGGGACCCCCAACATACAGGTGCCAGAGACCAGGTACCCCCAAAATACAGGTGCCAGAGAGCAGGGACCCCCAAAAATACAGGTGCCAGAGACCAGGGACCCCAACATGAAGGTGCCAGAGACCAGGGACCCCAAAATACAGGTGCCAGAGACCAGGGACCCCCAACATGCAGGTGCCAGAGACCAGGGACCCCCAACATGAAGGTGCCAGAGACCAGGGACCCCCAACATACAGGTGCAAGAGACCAGGGACCCCCAAAATACAGGTGCGTGAGACCAGGTACGACGTCCCTGATGGTGCCAGAGACCAGGGACCCCCAACATGAAGGTGCCAGAGACCAGGACCCCAAAATACAGGTGCCAGAGACCAGGGACCCCAACATGAAGGTGCCAGAGACCAGGACCCCCAACATTAAGGTGCCAGAGACCAGGTACCCCCAAAATACAGGTGCCAGAGACCAGGGACCCCCAAAATACAGGTGCCAGAGACCAGGGACCCCCAACATACAGGTGCCAGAGACCAGGGACCCCCAACATGAAGGTGCCAGAGACCAGGGACCCCCAAAATTAAGGTGCCAGAGACCAGGGACCCCCAACATACAGGTGCCAGAGACCAGGGACCCCCAAAATACAGGTGCCAGAGACCAGGGACCCCCAAAATACAGGTGCCAGAGACCAGGGACCCCCAACATGAAGGTGCCAGAGACCAGGGACCCCCAAAATAGAGGTGCCAGACACCCGGGACCCCCAAAAGACAGGGGCCAGAGACCAGGGACCCCCAACATGAAGGTGCCAGAGACCAGGGACCCCCAACATGAAGGTGCCAGAGACCAGGGACCCCCAAAATACAGGTGCCAGAGACCAGGGACCCCCAACATGAAGGTGCCAGAGACCAGGGACCCCCAAAATACAGGTGCCAGAGACCAGGGACCCCCAAAATTAAGGTGCCAGAGACCAGGGACCCCCAACATGAAGGTGCCAGAGACCAGGTACCCCCAAAATACAGGTGCCAGAGACCAGGGACCCCCAACATACAGGTGCCAGAGACCAGCCACCCCCAACAGGCAGGTGCCAGAGACCAGGGACCCCCAAAATACAGGTGCCAGAGACCAGGGACCCCCAACATGAAGGTGCCAGAGACCAGGGACCCCCAACATGAAGGTGCCAGAGACCAGGGACCCCCAACATGAAGGTGCCAGAGACCAGGGACCCCCAAAATACAGGTGCCAGAGACCAGGTACCCCCAAAATACAGGTGCCAGAGACCAGGGACCCCCAACATGATGGTGCCAGAGACCAGGTACCCCCAACATACAGGTGCCAGAGACCAGGTACCCCCAAAATACAGCCCCCAGACACCTGGGACCCCCAAAATACAGGGGCCAGAGACCAGGAAACCCCAAAATAGAGGTGCCAGAGACCTGGGACCCCCAAATACAGGTGCCAGAGACCAGGGACCCCCAACATGAAGGTGCCAGAGACCAGGGACCCCCAACATGAAGGTGCCAGAGACCAGGGACCCCCAAAATTAAGGTGCAAGAGACCAGGGACCCCCAAAATACAGGTGCCAGAGACCAGGTACCCCAAAATACAGGTGCCAGAGACCAGGGACCCCCCAAAATGAAGGTGCCAGAGACCAGGGACCCCCAACATGAAGGTGCCAGAGACCAGGGACCCCCAACCTGAAGGTGCCAGAGACCAGGGACCCCCAAAATACAGGTGCCAGAGACCAGGGACCCCCAAAATACAGGTGCCAGAGACCAGGGACCCCCAACATGAAGGTGCCAGAGACCAGGGACCCCCAACATGAAGGTGCCAGAGACCAGGGACCCCCAACCTGAAGGTGCCAGAGACCAGGGCCCCCCAACCTGAAGGTGCCAGAGAGCAGGGACCCCAACATGAAGGTGCCAGAGACCAGGGACCCCCAACATTAAGGTGCCAGAGACCAGGGACCCCCAACATACAGGTGCCAGAGACCAGGTACCCCCAAAATACAGGTGCCAGAGACCAGGGACCCCCAAAATTAAGGTGCCAGAGACCAGGGACCCCCAACATACAGGTGCCAGAGACCAGGTACCCCCAAAATACAGGTGCCAGAGACCAGGGACCCCCAAAATAAAGGTGCCAGAGACCAGGGACCCCATGAAGGTGCCAGAGACCAGGGACCCCCAACATCCAGGTGCCAGGGACCAGGGACCCCCAACATGATGGTGCCAGAGACCAGGGACCCCCAACATGAAGGTGCCAGAGACCAGGGACCCCCAAAATTAAGGTGCAAGAGACCAGGGACCCCCAAAATACAGGTGCCAGAGACCAGGTACCCCCAAAATACAGGTGCCAGAGACCAGGGACCCCCAACATGAAGGTGCCAGAGACCAGGTACCCCCAAAATACAGGTGCCAGAGACCAGGGACCCCCAACATGAAGGTGCCAGAGACCAGGTACCCCCAAAATACAGGTGCCAGAGACCAGGGACCCCCAAAATACAGGTGCCAGAGACCAGGGACCCCCAACCTGAAGGTGCCAGAGACCAGGGACCCCCAACATGAAGGTGCCAGAGACCAGGGACCCCCAACATGAAGGTGCCAGAGACCAGGGACCCCCAAAATTAAGGTGCCAGAGACCAGGGACCCCCAACATACAGGTGCCAGAGACCAGGTACCCCCAAAATACAGGTGCCAGAGACCAGGGACCCCCAAAATACAGGTGCCAGAGACCAGGGACCCCCAACATGAAGGTGCCAGAGACCAGGGACCCCCAAAATACAGGTGCCAGAGACCAGGGACCCCCAACATGAAGGTGCCAGAGACCAGGGACCCCCAACATGAAGGTGCCAGAGACCAGGGACCCCCAACATGAAGGTGCCAGAGACCAGGGACCCCCAACATTCAGGTGCCAGAGACCAGGGACCCCCAACATGAAGGTGCCAGAGACCAGGGACCCCAAAATACAGGTGCCAGAGACCAGGGACCCCAATATGAAGGTGCCAGACACCAGGTACCCCCAAACATCAGGTGCCAGAGACCAGGCACCACCAAAATTAAGGTGCCAGAGACCAGGGACCCCCAACATACAGGTGCCAGAGACCAGGTACCCCCAAAATACAGGTGCCAGAGACCAGGGACCCCCAAAATACAGGTGCCAGAGACCAGGGACCCCCAACATGAAGGTGCCAGAGACCAGGGACCCCCAAAATACAGGTGCCAGGGACCAGGGACCCCCAACATGATGGTGCCAGAGACCAGGGACCCCCAACATGAAGGTGCCAGAGACCAGGGACCCCCAAAATTAAGGTGCAAGAGACCAGGGACCCCCAAAATACAGGTGCCAGAGACCAGGTACCCCCAAAATACAGGTGCCAGAGACCAGGGACCCCCAACATGAAGGTGCCAGAGACCAGGGACCCCCAACATGAAGGTGCCAGAGACCAGGGACCCCCAACCTGAAGGTGCCAGAGACCAGGGACCCCCAAAATACAGGTGCCAGAGACCAGGGACCCCCAAAATACAGGTGCCAGAGACCAGGGACCCCCAACATGAAGGTGCCAGAGACCAGGGACCCCCAACATGAAGGTGCCAGAGACCAGGGACCCCCAACCTGAAGGTGCCAGAGACCAGGGACCCCCAACATGAAGGTGCCAGAGACCAGGGACCCCCAACATGAAGGTGCCAGAGACCAGGGACCCCCAAAATTAAGGTGCCAGAGACCAGGGACCCCCAACATACAGGTGCCAGAGACCAGGTACCCCCAAAATACAGGTGCCAGAGACCAGGGACCCCCAAAATACAGGTGCCAGAGACCAGGGACCCCCAACATGAAGGTGCCAGAGACCAGGTACCCCCAAAATACAGGTGCCAGAGACCAGGGACCCCCAACATATAGGTGCCAGAGAGCAGGGACCCCCAACATGAAGGTGCCAGAGACCAGGTACCCCCAAAATACAGGTGCCAGAGACCAGGGACCCCAAAAATAAAGGTTTCAGAGACCAGGGACCCCCAACATAGAGGTGCCAGAGACCAGGGACCCCCAAAATACAGGTGCCAGAAACCAGGGACCCCCAACATGAAGGTGCCAGAGACAGGGACCCCCAACATAAGGGTGCCAGAGACCAGGGACCACCAAAATAAAGGTGCCAGAGACCAAAGATCCCCAAAATAAAGGTGCCAGAAACCAGGGACCCCCAACATGAAGGTGTCGGAGACCAGGGACCCCCAACATGAAGGTGCCAGAGACCAGGGACCCCCAAAATACAGGTGCCAGAGACCAGGGACCCCCAACATAAAGGTGCCAGAGACCAGGGGACCCCCAAAATACAGGTGCCAGAGACCAGGGGACCCCCAACATACAGGTGCCAGAGACCAGGGGCCCCCAAAATAAAGGTGCCAGAGAGCAGGGACCCCCAAAATTCAGGTGCCAGAGACCAGGGACCCCCAACATGAAGGTGCCAGAGACCAGGGACCCCCAAAATACAGGTGCCAGAGACCAGGTACCCCCAAAATACAGGTGCCAGAGACCAGGGACCCCCAACATAAAGGTGCCAGAGACCAGGGGCCCCCAACATAAAGGTGCCAGAGACCAGGGACCCCCAACATACAGGTGCCAGAGACCAGGGGACCCCCAACATAAAGGTGCCAGAGACCAGGGGACCCCCAAAATACAGGTGCCAGAGACCAGGGACCCCCAAAATAAAGGTGCCAGAGAGCAGGGACCCCCAAAATACAGGTGCCAGAGACCAGGGACCCCCAACATGAAGGTGCCAGAGACCAGGGACCCCCAAAATACAGGTGCCAGAGACCAGGGACCCCCAACATGAAGGTGCCAGAGACCAGGGACCCCCCAAATACAGGTGCCAGAGACCAGGGACCCCCAACATAAAGGTGCCAGAGACCAGGGACCCCCAAAATACAGGTGCCAGAGACCAGGGACCCCCAACATAAGGGTGCCAGAGACCAGGGACCACCAAAATACAGGTGCCAGAGACCAGGGACCCCCAACATGAAGGTGCCAGAGACCAGGGACCCCCAAAATTAAGGTGCCAGAGACCAGGGACTCCCAACATAAAGGTGCCAGAGACCAGGAACCTTCAAAATAAAGCTGCCAGAGACCAGTGACCCCCAAAATAAAGGTGCCAGAGACCAGGGACCCCCAAAATAAAGGTGCCAGAGTCCAGGGACTCCCAACATAAAGGTGCCAGAGACCAGGGACCCCCAACATGAAGCTGCCAGAAGCCAGGGACCCCCACTGTACCTTAAGGTGGCTGAACAAAGCTATGAACATTGTAGAACAGTCATGTTCAGACAAGGCTGTCCATAAGGGGGGGAATAATGGGAGAGCTTCCTGGGGGCCAGCAAAATCCTGGTCCATTGTAAAGTTAAGCTGTGGTATTTTATATTTAACCTGAATAACAACCACTCTTATCAAAGAAACACATTTTAATTTATTTGTGTAATTAGATGACCTCTTAAAAATGTCAATCCTTTTATTAAAAAGAGAATTAAAGTACGTTAAACATAGCTAAAATGGGTCAACAATGGCAAAAACTGGTGGGAAAGGTGGTGAAACTAGATTTTAAAAGTTGCGGAAATGGGTTAGAAATGCCAAGAAATGGATTAAAGTGGCAAAAAATTAACAAAAAAAATGGGTCCAAGTGGCAAAAAGGGGCATATTAGGAGGCAAAGTTGGCTGAAATGACGTCAAAGTGGCAACAAAAAGATGGAGAGTTGGGGAAATGAGATGAAAATTGATAGAAACTGGCAAACAAACGGTTAGCTGAGGCAGAAACAGTCAAAAACTTACAAAAATGAGCTTTTTAGCTTGTGAAATGTGGCTTAAAAAGTGGTAAAAGGGGTTAATAGTGGCAATAATGTGTCAACAGAGCCAACAATAGGCAGAGAGTGGTAAGATTTGGTTTAGAAGTGGCAAAAACAGGCAGAAAAAAAGTGGTGGAAAGGGTTTAAAACTGACAAAAATGGGTTTAAGTTTCAAAAATGTGTTAAAATTGTTAAAATTTGTGGGGAGAAAAGTGATCAAAATGGGTTAAAATTAGGTATAATTGGTGTAAAGTCACAACAGTGTAATTTAAAAAATTCTTAGTTTTTTAAGGCATCTGGAGACCCCCTCTCAGTGTCTTGCGACCCCCAATGGGGTCCCGACTCCAACGTTGAGAAACCCTGGTCTAGTAAGTGGCCTATAGGGCCTTCAGATGGGGTCATGCTACCCCGTTCATCTGAACGCCCCCTCTGAAGGTGTTCATGATCCAGTCTGATGATGTTTTCAGAAATAATGGAGCCGTGGGTTCAGATATTAGCTGAGCCAGAAGGATCTATGGTGAGGGTTCATGTGGATCACAGCTCCTGCATCCTGAGGGTAAAACGTGTCTAATGTCACGCTGAGAGCTCCCCTGCTGCACAAACCTGTTACTGTAGATACAACCGCTGCTTTATTTCCATGATTTAATCCCCATTCTAGCAGCACAGAGGGTAGAAGAACCAGAATCGTCTCTAATCCAACATTCAGGTCATGAAAAAGGAAATCATAGACAAGGTGTGGATGCAGGAGGTGGTCACAGGGGGCGCTTTAATCAAGCTGACACATCTGTGGTTTTATCCAGTGTCTGATTAAAACCTCTGCTACTGTTCTACCAGATTCAGCCAATCAGAGCACGGTATCTGGTTATTAATCTGGATGAGGAGTCAGAAATAACCTGCAGATAAACCATCGAGGACCAGATCAAAGTCAAACAGGAAGAGGAACACGGACCCAGCAGATATGCAAACATGGAACTGATAATCCCCCAACACGCTCAGAGCACGCCACGGCGATTAAAACACATGCTGACCCTCAGATGGAGGCGGCGGTGAGCCTCAGCTTAAACCAGGTAGAGGGTCTCTGGGACTGAGAGCATCAAAACTATTCTGCACGTTCTGAAACATCAGTGTTAACACCAGCACAAGATTGGCTATGGCCGCTGTTACCATGGAAACTAAAGAGATAACCTGGCACAGCAGACCAGACCAGGAACCAGTGCACAGAGTGATGTAGGAAGCCCCAAACACAGAGGGTCCATTCCTGTAGATGGAGTTTCTGAAGCTCTGCACCCTGGAAGGAGTTAGACTGAGGAGGTGTTTGCAGAGCCCTGACACAGAAAAACCTCCTACATGTGGACTAGGACTAACACTGTGAGTCCAGACCTCCATGTTGGTCCCTTTCCTATGGAGCAGGATTGTAGTAGTTTATAGACTGGCAGAATGACCGCTCCACATCAGTATCCTGGAGCTCTAACACTGTTAGGGGGACTAGGGCGCGGTATGTCCAACAGCCTGAAGATACCATGTCGATTCTGGATAATACACACGTCAGCTGTTCTTGATTGGAGAGCAGTGATTTGCAACTAGTGGGTCGGGACCCAAAAGTGGGTCTCAAAGCGCTTTCCAGTAGGTCACCAGTGTGTGCCAGGAACAAAAAGGTCTGCGTACAGAAGCCTTAGTAGACGTAAAGTAAATTACGACTTGTATTTTTAGCTTTTTCTACAATGACTTGTAAATTTCGATATTTATCTTGAGAATTCTACTTCCTTTTCTTGGATAACATCGCTGATTTTCCCGAGATGACCAGAAAATTCCCATTGAAATTACCCAGTATTCATGCTGTCTTGGTAAAGTGAGTTAAATAAGACGTATTTGTGCATGCATGTCTTTCTGTAATGACATTTGTTTTTTCCTGCCTTTTTGTGTAATGTGTTTTTTATTTCAGGTCCAAACTGCCACATTTTTCATTCAAAGGTTGAACATTTTCAAACATTTGGGTGATGATTTCTCTGAAGGGGGTGGTGATGGGTCCTGTTGTAGAGGATAGCAGAGGAGGGATGGTTCGAAGGTTTTACACAAGTCCACATCCTAAAATAAGATCTAAATAAATCTAAAGTCTGTTTATGATCACTTAAGTGTTAGTAAATGCAGATGCAGACAAATTTAACTTTGTAAACTTTGTTGTTCTTCATACTGTAAATCTAATATTCTGGTTTCTCTTCACTATAAACCCTCTGTTATTTGTAAGAATGACTTTCTGATTTACTTCTTAGTAGTTACTGACACAGCCTGAAGCAGCTGCTTGAAGCCAGTGTCATCAGTGCTGCTGTTCAGCTCATGTCTTTACAAATGAATCATGAAGTTGTGCTCATGATCCCCTGGTCCTGTTTAGAGCCTGAGGGAAATTCTGGCTCTACAGCGTCATTAAACACTGGCTGGGACTAGCCTGAGTCATGTGTTGCTGTAGTGTTTTACCTTGTTTCTTACACAGCATGTATGGCTCTTATCCAGCTCCTGACTCTCTTGTAGCTTGCAGTGGTGCTGACAGTGGATAGCTATGACCCATGTGACTGCTGAGTATCGGCTGGTTTTGTTGTTTTTCAGAGCTGAATCATGTGGTTTAGCCTCTGCTGGGGTTTTTGTGAATATGGTGGATGTATAAGTTAAAAGTCAGCATTTATGGTCATATCTGTTCTGTTTAGTCTGTATTGATAGAGACCCAGTGTCAGCATGTGCTCTCTAGAGTGTGTTTTTTAACATGTTAGCGTGTTTACTGTGTTCATGTCAATGATCCGTGTGTTTCTGTGTTTCAGGGGTCCTCAGGACACGTGTTTTGAAGGAGGCGTGTTCCCGGCCGTCCTCAGCTTCCCCTCTGATTATCCTCTCAGCCCTCCAAAGATGAGGTTTACCTGCGACATGTTCCACCCCAACAGTGAGTCAAAGAAGTCCATCTTTACTTCAGACTAGTGCTGCAGGGTTAAAACCAGGCCGTAGGCTGGGCTGTTGCATAACCATAAAAGGCTGCAGTTATTTTAGTACCCAATAGTATCAATCAGTCTTTGTTTGTGTTGCTCCAAACCCTAACCAAAGATAACCAAGACCCTTAAAAGAGGGTAGGTCCAGAGCGGCTCTCTGACTTGGCCTATTATAATAATTCTGTAAAGGTCGACTGCAGAAAGGCCTTTAGTTTACAGTCATAACTCTTCACCTCTGCAGGAGAACCTTTACTTTAGGAAAGGAAAAACTTTTCTCTGTGTTATTCTGGAAGCTGTGCTGTAAAACAATGTTGAAACAGACTCATGATAGCATTCATGGATTATATCTGAACCTCCTGAGACGTGGGCCTGTGTAAGGAGGGCATTTTCAGTTTCTCCCACTTATCTGGGATAAGTTCATACATCAGCCTTGTGGTTGAACAGGGATTTTGGGGACATTTTCCTTTCCAAAACCCAAACAAATTCCATCCATCCATCTTCTCCCGCTTATCCGAGGTCGGGTCGCAGAGGCAGCAGCCTAAGCAGGGAAGCCCAGACTTCCTTCACCCCGGCCACTTCGTCCAGCTTTTCCTGGGGGATCCCGAGACGTTCCCAGGCCAGCCGAGCAACATAGTCTCTCCTGCGTGTCCTGGGTCTTCCCCGGGGCCTCCTCCCAGTGGGACATGCTCGGAACACCTCACCCGGGAGGCGTCCAGGAGGCATCAGGACCAGATGCCTGAGCCACCTCATCTAGCTCCTCTCAGCGCAGAGGAGCAGCGGCTCTACTCCGAGTCTCTCCCAGATGGCCAAGCTTCTCACCCTATCTCTAAGGGAGAGCCCAGACACCCTGCAGAGGAAACTCATTTCGGCCGCCTGTATCCATAATCTCGTTGTTTCGGTCACAACCCACAGCTCGTGACCATAGGCGAGGGTAGGAGCGTAGATCGACCGGTAAATCGAGAGCTTCGCCTTTCCACTCAGCTCTTTCTTCACCATGACAGACCGATGCAGAGACCGCATCACTGCTGACGCCGCACCGATCCGCCTGTCGATCTCCCGCTCCATTCTTCACTCGTGAACAAGACCCCCGAGATACTTGAACTCCTCCACTTGGGGCAGGATCTCATTCACAACCTGGAGAGGGCATTCCACCCAAATTCCATAAAAGAAAAAAAAACTAAAACTTCTCTGAAAATTCTTTAACATATTTTCAAAGTATCTCATAAAAAGTACCCAAATATTTCTTTAGGTAGTCCTCAAATCTTTCAGTGAAACTTCCTCATAAACCTTTAAAATTCCAATAAAAAATTCCCACCAAATTCCTCACACATTCATGAAAAATTTCAAGCAAATTCCCCAAATATAAAAGCAAATCCCCCCTGAAATTTCTTGGCACATATGGAAATGTTCAGAAACATTCTCTAAGATTCCATGAAAATGATGGAAACATAAAAAAAAACCTTGATTTTTTTAAGATTTCAAAGGACAAAAACCCAAATTCCCAATCCAGTTCCTCCAAAATTTGAAAATAAATTACCCATTTTCCCTGAAAATGCCACAAAAAAAAGAAAAACCCAACCACACAAACAAAAAACATTCTGAAATATTCAATATCCTCGAAACTTCCAAGCAAATTCCCTAAAATATCCAAACAGCAAATTATCCCAGCAGTTCAAGCAAATCCCTTAAACTTTTCTCATCAAATCTAACACCAAGAATAATAACTGTAATGTAAAGAAGAAAAAAAGGTCTCTTAGACCCAGAGATGAAGATGACTGAGCTTCATCACTGCAGAGGCCTCTTGAGGACATTTCACTGAAGCTATAAGGAAACGGTTTGCCAGTTTGACTCAGTGGGTTTGAGTGCCCGAGGAGTCGGGCTGTAGTCCTGGAAGTGCTGATCACGGGGTCGAGTCCCGGTCTTGGTGCATGTTTGGGTTATTTTCCCCCCCCCCCCCCCGTTCTGGTCTCTCTTCGGCTGTCCTGTCAGTTAAAGGCTAAAGCCCCAGGAACAGTGTTGAGAGTTTTTGGCGGTGTCCGTTTATTCCAGGGTGGGGACGCCGATTTTCCAGATGTGGTTTTACCGCTGTGCTGTTTGAATGCTGACCTGCTGACACGCCGCGTTTGTCTCTAAAGCTCCATCAGACGAGTCCCAGCGTGTCCCTCTGCTCTGCTGCGGTTAGCATGCTGTTAGCATGTCGTTAGCATGCTGTCATTTGTGCTCTGATTAGTGGACTTAGCCATGATGTCACAGCAGGGAGTCGGTCTGAGCACGCTTCGTCCTGATTAGAGGACAGGACCGTATGACCCCTCATCACCATCACCATCATCATCATTATCAGGCAGACTCTCAGACTAGCGTGGCCCTGGGCTGAACTTCCTGCTGTAACTGTATCATCTGATCCTTCATCAACAAACAGCAGATAAAACCCATGAAGAAGAAGCAGCACACACAGATCCCCTCCTCCTCAGGTCCAGCTCTGGTCCCCTTTAGAGCAGATAAAACCCATGAAGAAGAAGCAGCACACACAGATCCTCTCCTCCTCAGGTCCAGCTCTGGTCCCCTTTAGAGCAGATAAAACCCATGAAGAAGAAGCAGCACACACAGATCCCCTCCTCCTCAGGTCCAGCTCTGGTCCCCTTTAGAGCAGATAAAACCCATGAAGAAGAAGCAGCACACACAGATCCTCTCCTCCTCAGGTCCAGCTCTGGTCCCCTTTAGAGCAGATAAAACCCATGAAGAAGAAGCAGCACACACAGATCCCCTCCTCCTCAGGTCCAGCTCTGGTCCCTTTTATGAGACTGAGGTTATATTTTTATTCATCAGACTCTTTAGCTTTTCTAATCCAGACACTAAAACCATCCAAATTACAGATTATTTAGTGAAAAACCCTTGATTCTCAAGTGGTGGCTCAGGACCCAAAAGTGGGTCATAAGCCATTTTCAGTGGGTCCCTGATCTGTACCTGGAAAGTCTACGATGGGCTTTTATTTTGAAGGACCTGTCTTCATCTCTTTCTCCTGTCAGGTCCAAATTAGGGCTGAACAATTTGGGAAAACAATCCAATTGCAATTTGATACGCGATTATTTCTCAAGTACCTTGTGTTGTTTTTTTTGTTTGTTTTTTTTTACCAACAAACACAAGCAATAAATAATTCTATGTTATAGCCAACATAATATTAGATAAAACTGGAGCTAAGTATTTTTTTTAAAATATATCATTGTGATGATTTTGACTCATATTGCAAATTGAATAGACATTGATGTATTGAAGGGAGTCATAATTTTGTCATTCCCATATTTAATAAGAAAAATATACAAAAAGGATTATTGTAGACTATTCTAAAAAGATTATCTGTGGATGATGCATGATATGTAAAACATTTCTGCTGCTGCAAAAAAGTTTTAATCTGGTATTTTGACACAAATTTCAGGTTATAGAAATATTGCACCTTCTGCAGTTTGAAAATTGCAGAAGCCAGAGGCTAAATTGCAATCTAATCTAATTTTCGATTAATTTCCCAGCCCTAGTCCAAATAGAACCATTTCTCATTAGAACGCTCAGTTCTCACTAAAAATGTAATAAATCTGGGAGGTAAAGGAGAGGTGGGTCCACACTAGACCGGTTTAGAGCAACGCTGCAGTAAGTTTTATTTTATGGTTGAAAGCTCTGGATGCTGCCAGAGGATTGAGAGGATTAAAAGTCTGATATTCAGTGGGATTAATCTCCTTCCACCTCTGGCTTTCAGACGTGATACCAAAAAAAATGAGACGCTTTCTCAACTTAAGTGTGTAAAATAGAGTACTGGAGTTCCTCAGGGCTCCGTGTTGGGTCCTGTACTCTTTATTGTTTAGATTACAGAGACATTGACCAGATGTACAGTTCAGACAGTTCTTTCTCCTCTCAGGTTAAACAGCCATTTTAAACATGGAGTTTTAACTTCTGACTTTCTTTTCTAAGTCCACGGTGATTCAAAGATCCAGGTTGTGACAGTAAAGGAGGTCAGAGAAGCTGCTGTAAACTAGCTGCATAAACTCACTGGTATGACAGCCAAAGCTAAGCTAAATCAATGCTAAACACGCTACTATTAAGCTCTTCACAATAAAAGTCTGTGGCTGTTATTTGTCTGAAAAGCTTTTATAAATGTGCTCTAGTCATCAGCAGCTGAACCGCCTCAGCAGGAAGGAGAGCATGGAGCAAACATGGAGCACAGTTAGAAAGAAGTAAACATAGAGAGACATTTACAACAAACACGTTTTTTCTGTGCTCAGACATACACTATATTGCCAAAAGTATTCACTCACCCATCCAAATAATGTAAATCAGGTGTTCCAATCACTTCCATGTCCACAGGTGTATAAAATCATCACCTAGGCATGCAGACTGTTTCTACAAACATCAGTGAAAGAATGGCTCGCTCTCAGGAGCTCAGTGAATTCCAGCGTGGTACTGTGATAGGATGCCACCTGTGCAACAAGTCCAGTGGTGAAACTTCCTGGCTCCTAAATATTCCACAGTCAGCTGTCAGTGGTATTAGAACAAAGTGGAAGCCACTGGGAACCACAGCAACTCAGCCACCAAGTGGTAGGCCACGTAAAATGACGGGGCGGGGTCAGAGGATGCTGAGGTCATAGTGACCAGAGGACGCCAACTTTCTGCAGAGTCAATGGCTACAGACCTCCAAACTTCATGTGGCCTTCAGATTAGCTCAAGAACAGTGGTAGAGAGCTTCATGGATGGGTTTCCATGGTAACAGCTGCATCCAAGCCATACATCACCAAGTGCAATGCAAAGCATGGATGCAGTGGTGTAAAGCACGCCGCCACTGGACTCTAGAGCAGTGGAGATGCCTTCTCCGGAGTGACCAATCACGCTTCTCCATCTGGCAATCCGATGGATGAGTCTGGGTTTGGAGGTTGCCAGGAGAACAGTTCTTGTCTGACTGCACTGTGCCAAGTGTAAAGTTTGGTGGAGGGGGGATTATGGTGTGGGCTTGTTCTTCAGGAGCTGGGCTTGGCCCCTTAGTTCCAGTCAAAGGAACTCTGAATGCTTCAGCATACCAAGAGATTCTGGACAATTCCATGCTCCCAACTTTGTGGGAACAGTTTGGGGATGGCCCCTTCCTGTTCCAACATGACTGTGCACCAGTGCACAAAGCAAGGTCCATAAAGACATGGAGGAGAGAGTTTGGTGTGGATCAACTTGACTGGCCTGCACAGAGTCCTGACCTCAACCCCATAGAACACCTTTGGGATGAATTAGAGCGGAGACTGAGAGCCAGGCCTTCTGGTCCAACATCAGTGTGTGACCTCACAAATGCGCTTCAGGAAGAATGGTCAAAAATTCCCATAAACACACTCCTAAACCTTGTGGAAAGCCTTCCCAGAAGAGTTGAAGCTGTTATAGCTGCAAAGGGTGGACCCACGTCAGATTAAACCCTCTGGATTAGGAACGGGATGTCACTGAAGTTCACATGCCAGTCAAGGCAGGTGAGCGAATACTTTTGGCAATATAGTGTAAATTGAGGATGCCATCAAAGGCTTATTTTAAGGGGAGAATGGGGTTTATAACTGTTAGATTTGGATTTAAAAGTGTCATCTCTGTTTAGTTTTGTAATACAGCGATATAATATCGTAAACGTCAAAGGCCAGAAGAATGACGTGCTCTGGTTTTTAGGCCACATTGCCCAGGCCTAGCTAACAGCTGATGATATGTCAGTATAAGTATGAATGTCTGGGAGCAGAAGAACTTTGGTACGGCACTGACACTGAGAGCTCCATGTGTCTAACACCGTCCTCTTCCTCTCCAGTCTATCCCGATGGTCGGGTCTGTATCTCCATCCTCCACGCTCCTGGAGACGATCCCATGGGTTATGAGAGCAGCGCTGAGAGGTGGAGTCCAGTTCAGAGTGTGGAGAAGATCCTGCTGTCTGTGGTCAGCATGCTGGCAGGTGACATGGAGGATTTCATTATTACATCATTATAAAACACACAGGTCACATGTTACAGTGGACCAGCATAGACCTGGTCTATGGTGGTCACATGTTACAGTGGACCAGCATAGACCTGGTCTATGGTGGTCACATGTTACAGTGGACCAGCGTAGACCTGGTCATGGTGGTCACATGTTACAGTGGACCAACATAGACCTGGTCTGTTGTGGTCACCTTGTCCCCTCGTCTCCTCTCCGTGTATCCTCTCCTTATCTCCTTGTACCCTTATCTCCTCTCCTTGTCTCCTCTCCTTGTCCACTCATCTCCTCTCCTTGTATCCTCTTCTTATCTCCTTGTCCCCTCATCTCCTCTTGTGGTCTCCTCTCCTTATCTCCTTGTCCCCTCATCTCCTCTTGTGGTCTCCTCTCCTTATCTCCTTGTCCCCTCATCTCCTCTCCTTGTATCCTCTCCTTATCTCCTATTCTCCTCTCCTTGTATCCTCTCCTTATGTCCTATTCTCCTCTCCTGTCTCCCTCTCAGAGCCTAATGATGAGAGCGGCGCTAACGTGGACGCGTCTAAAATGTGGCGTGAGGACAGAGAGCAGTTCTACAAACTGGCCCAGAAGATCGTCAGAAAGTCTCTGGGCCTCTAGAGATGATGTCATCAGGCTGCGACGAGCCCAGCACTCTGCATGTGTGTGTGTTAGAGAAACGCTCCATCCTCCTCCACCATCTTTACCCTCTGATAGCAGACATGATCGAACGATTGATGAATGATGGACACCAGCCAGGCACACATACAGGCACAGCGCTGAGAGACAGACTGACCAATGAGCTGATGGACAGACGGCAGGAGCCAATCAGAAGTCTGGATCAAAACAGCCTTTTACAAACCTTTGAATTTTAAGAAAATGCCAGCAGAAGGAGAAATCAGCTCTGAGATGGTGTGATCATCCTGAGTCCCATTAGCAGATGCAGTGTGGAGAGCTGCTCCTAAATCAGAGAGGTGAATAGAAAACGTTTTCCTCTCAGTCCAAAGTCGTGAATCTGGACAATCCATCAACTATATGGTGTTACATTTCTGCTGAGAAAGGAAAGACGTTTACTATTTAAAAATCTAAACATTTCTCTGCAATGATTTCATCAAGAAAAAACCCTGAAGTTCATAAAAATCCTAATGTTTAAACCCAGACAGAACAAAGTTAGTTCTTAACAGTAGTCATGAGTTTTTTACTAAATTAAACCTGAATTTCTAAACCTCTGTTTAATTCTAGTTAACAGCAAATGATCCTGATACGTGCTTCACTTCAAAGGCAACAAGAACAGAAGTCTTTGACCCGCAGTAATTGGACAATTCCTCGCTTTTTATCAGAGGAAATCTCAGACAAATATCTGAGCATTCTTGAAGGAGGTGGGAGTTCCTCTGCAGCTCCACCGTTTCTCTGAATGTTTCCAGCGTATTCATTGACAGGTACTGACCAACAGTCCGTCTCCAGGCTGATCTTCTTCTTCTGTGACGTTTTCGTGGAAAATATTTGTTCAGATTCTCCGTCAGCTGAAGCAGAAGCTGCCCGGCTTCTCTTGCTTGGACTTTATGCACTTTATCTCTTCTCAATGGACGACGGCGAGGGCGGCGATCATCTTCATCAGGATCGGAGCGTGCTCAGACAGGCTCCGGCTGCTTTTAGGTTTTTAAGAAGAAGAAGAAGCTGGGGGTTTGATGATGGAGATGAGTTTGATTACAGTCTGTAGTTTGAAAATACTTTGTTAAATAAACCGAGGGAAGAAGAACAGACAACTGAGTGTCTTTTTGGTCTTTACTAAAGAAAAATACGACTACAATATTCATAAAATACCGTTATGGTTAAAACCACTGCAGTATTCTCTGATTCATGGTTCTAAAGTATCAGTCGACCACATCCAGGGGCCGTTTCAGTGATAAAGGCTCGGGGTAAGGACCAGAATGAGGGCCTTCAACATTTATCTCAATTAGGTGCAAGTTATTAAAAGATAAACATTCATCTCTCTATCACTATTAGAACAGATGAACCAACAATCTTTCCCTAAGTTGACAAAACTCTTTGGAAAGAAGATGGAGCTGGTGACGAGCTCCTCTCCAGCTCCAAAAGTTGTCGACTATGACCTACTATTTAGAAGAAAGAGCAGGGGGACAACACAACATCCCCAGTTTGATGATGGCATCTTTTGAAGTTTATTTGGCTTTAGATCTTATCAATCTCGAGAAACATTCCATCCTTGCCTTTGAAGATGATGTCATTTTTTAAAATATTATTTGGCTTTATAAAGATGTCATCAAACTTGAGAAACGTTACATCCTTCCTTTGAAGATGATGTCATTATTTAAATTTTATTTGGCTTTAGAGAAATGTAATTTAACTTGAGAAACATTCCATCCCTGCCTTTGAAGATGATGTCATTATTTAAATGTTATTTGGCTTTAGAGAAATGTAATTTAACTTGAGAAACATTCCATCCCTGCCTTTGAAGATGATGTCATTATTTAAATTTTATTTGGCTTTAGAGAAATGTAATTTAACTTGAGAAACATTCCATCCCTGCCTTTGAAGATGATGTCATTATTTAAATGTTATTTGGCTTTAGAGAAATGTAATTTAACTTGAGAAACATTCCATCCCTGCCTTTGAAGATGATGTCATTATTTAAATGTTATTTGGCTTTAGAGAAATGTAATTTAACTTGAGAAACATTCCATCCCTGCCTTTGAAGATGATGTCATTATTTAAATGTTATTTGGCTTTAGAGAAATGTAATTTAACTTGAGAAACATTCCATCCTTGCCTTTGAAGATGATGTCATTATTTAAATTTTATTTGGCTTTAGAGAAATGTAATTTAACTTGAGAAACATTCCATCCCTGCCTTTGAAGATGATGTCATTATTTAAATGTTATTTGGCTTTAGAGAAATGTAATTTAACTTGAGAAACATTCCATCCCTGCCTTTGAAGATGATGTCATTATTTAAATTTTATTTGGCTTTAGAGAATCATTATTTAAATTTTATTTGGCTTTAGAGAAATGTAATTTAACTTGAGAAACATTCCATCCTTGCCTTTGAAGATGATGTCATTGTTTAAAATCGTAATAGACTTTAGATGTCAAAGCAGATTCATTGAAAACTGAGTCACCTGGGTTTCCTAATACCCTATCGGGACTACAGACTGAGTGGCTCCCTGCCATGTTGCACTCGTGGATCATGACAGAGAAGCTCCTCGTTGATCTTAAAGGAACAGAACGGACCAGAAGGTCAATGTTGTTTCGTTGGGGCGGTGACCTTTTGCATGATCTATGTTTATTTTGATTTCTGGATATGTTTGTGCTAAAGCCAGTTACACAGTTTAAAGTGTTTGAGCAGCAGCAGCGGAGGCTCATGGGTAATGTAGTCCATACAAGCATCCATCAGAGGGGGGAAACACCGCTCTGTGTCTGCCTCAGTGAGCTCTTAGAACTGAGAACGAGGAGGGCGTACCTGTGTCAGGTGACACGTGTGTGATCTCAGCTGCTTCCTGTCTCAACCTGCCCGAAAAACAAGATTATGGTTACACACTGCTGTGGGGATGTACGGAAGCCCTGAGGGCTCATTTATGCTGCTGTAGGTTTGAGAACAGATCCATACTGAGAGAGACTGTTTCCCTGGAAGGTTAATGAGTCCTGATGAGGCAGACAGACCAGGTCTGGGTCTGAGGTCTGGGTCCATCCTCTCTCATATTCCTGAGTGAGATCGGCTCTTAGTCCTGATCTAAATTATGGCTTGGCTCTTTCCTTGGAGCAGCTGGTACTCTCTGCGCCCACATCCCTTTAAACTCCAGACCAGGTTCCGTAAGGCCTCAGAGCTCTGGTATCTGATCTGTTTGGGTCTCTCCTGGTCTCCAGGTGTCCTCTCTATGATCACTCACCTGGAGCCGGTAACAGGAAGTGTCTGTTTGGATTATTTCTCCTCAGAAACACTTAGAGAGATCTTATCGTCTCTCAGCTCCATGCCGGCGGTCCTGGGCTCTCTCGCCGTGGTCGATGTTTCCAGATCTTATCGCGGCTTTTTGATCCGGAGGAGAAACTTCAGTGTGCTGAACTCTGACTCTCACACAGACGTTTATTTCACACAGGAGAGTCTCTCTGTGAGGAGGATGCTGGCTATGAATGTGTCTGTATTTTAACAGATTCATCTTTAAACAGGTGAACTGAGGAACAGGTGAGGATGAGATCTCTCTGAGGTACTGCTGACCCCACAGGGATCCTCTTTGGTACTGCTGACCCCACAGGGATCCTCTTTGGTACTGCTGACCCCACAGGGATCCTCTTTGGTACTGCTGACCTCACAGGGATCCTCTTTGGTACTGCTGACCCCACAGGGATCCTGTTTGGTTCTGCTGACCCCACAGGGATCCTCTTTGGTACTGCTGACCCCCTCAGGGATCCTCTTTGGTACTGCTGACCCCACAGGGATCCTGTTTGGTTCTGCTGACCCCACAGGGATCCTCTTTGGTACTGCTGACCCCCTCAGGGATCCTGTTTGGTACTGCTGACCCCACAGGGATCCTGTTTGGTTCTGCTGACCCCACAGGGATCCTCTTTGGTACTGCTGACCCCACAGGGATCCTCTTTGGTACTGCTGACACCACAGGGATCCTCTTTGGTACTGCTGACCCCACAGGGATCCTGTTTGGTTCTGCTGACCCCACAGGGATCCTCTTTGGTACTGCTGACCCCACAGGGATCCTCTTTGGTACTGCTGACCCCCTCAGGGATCCTCTTTGGTACTGCTGACCCCACAGGGATCCTGTTTGGTTCTGCTGACCCCCTCAGGGATCCTCTTTGGTACTGCTGACCCCACAGGGATCCTCTTTGGTACTGCTGACCCCCTCAGGGATCCTCTTTGGTACTGCTGACCCCACAGGGATCCTGTTTGGTTCTGCTGACCCCACAGGGATCCTGTTTGGTTCTGCTGACCCCACAGGGATCCTCTTTGGTACTGCTGACCCCACAGGGATCCTGTTTGGTTCTGCTGACCCCACAGGGATCCTGTTTGGTACTGCTGACCCCACAGGGATCCTCTTTGGTACTGCTGACCCCACAGGGATCCTGTCTGGTTCTGCTGACCCCACAGGGATCCTGTTTGGTACTGCTGACCCCACAGGGATCCTGTTTGGTACTGCTGACCCCACAGGGATCCTGTTTGTAGCACAGCATGACTGAACTAAACCCCAAATCCTCTTTGAGCATGGAAACAAAATGTTTTTAAGCAGGAACCTTTTCTCTGTGAGGCTACAGCACTAACACGTGTCAGCATGCAGCACTGGTAGAACTATGGAGGCCTAGCAGGGCCACTATGAAAATAAAAATATTATCAAGACTCTTTAAATTTCAGATAAGTAAAACTATAAAGTTAGTTATTTTTAGTAAATCTAAGACTTCAAACAAAAATGTGTTTCATTTCTCAGACATTTATTTTAAAACTGAAAGAATTTTGAGCTTCTTCTGATTTTTCGACGTAAAAAGTTTTTTAAAATCAAGTTTTTCAGAGAAATCTACGACTTATTAATCTAAAAATCAACTTTGAGTTTATTTATCCAAATTTATGAATTTTTAAACTAAAAACTTTTTCCTCTTCAGTTTCAAGTTTTTTTAAACTCAGTTTGAGAATTTCCTCCTAAATTATGACTTTATGATTTTAAAATGCGAGGTTATATCATTTTAAGATTTGTCATTAAAACTGATGCATCTTTATTTTATAAAACTTTATTGGGTTACTCTCATACACCGTGGTAAATTTCATAGTCCTCTCACCTGTCAGAACAGCGAGCTGATCCCAGACACCGATCCCAGCCAACGCCATTAGCCTAGCCAACGCTGTTAGCCTAGCCAACGCTGTTAGAAAAGCTAACGCCGTTAGCCTAGCCACCACTGTTAGCCTATCCAACGCCATTTGCCTAGCCAATGATGTTAGCATAGACAATAACGTTAGCCTAGACAATGCCATTAGCCTAGCTAACGTCGTTAGCCTAGCCAACACTGTTAGAAAAGCTAACGCCATTAGCCTAGCCAACGCCATTAGCCCAGCCAACATCATTAGCCTAGCCAATGCAGTTAGCATAGCCAATAAGTTAGCCTGGACAACGCCGTTAGCCCTGCCAACACCAGTCATAATGATGGATAGCTGAACGTCTGATCCTACTCTGGTTTCCTACGGTCCCTGTTTTATAACATTATTCAGTAGATAATTCTCCTTTATCAGTCGTAACTGAAGGTCATCCTGCTGCTCAGACATATCAGACTCCTGAAACGCCGCTGTCATGGAAACCAACCAAAGTGTAACAGCAGGTGTCAGTTTCCAGCTCAGACGGTTGGCGTGCCAACGTCATCGCCGTGATCCAGATGAACTCACAGAGAGGTTCAGTTTCACTCATAAATCCTGGGATTATTTAGACCGCTGTAAGTCAATAAATCTGTTTAAACCTCCGCACCCTCCGTCATGTACATCAGTTAACCCTTTACTTACCAAAACAGGTAACTGAAATGATATACTTTATAAAATACACAAAAACATTACAAATATAAAAACAACCTTTGAAAACCTGAAAGATAATCCAGAAGATAAAAGTTAATTTCAAACATTTAAAGATAAATAAATGGAGTTAAAGCTGAGAGTCTGAGGTCTTTCCTCACTCTACAGCCAGTCTTTATGGACCTTTTTTAACTGTTCCTGTTTGTTGGAGGCTCTGGCTTCTGGACTGGATCCATGGTGAGGTTTAGACCTGGATTATTCAGGTTTTATGTGAATCCTCCACATTAAAGCTGATCCAGCGTTTCATGTCTGAGTTAACATCCAACCACAAAGCTCGCCATAACCCTGACTGACGACGGCTCCGTCTAACGTCATAAATCTGCTCATGGTGACGACTTCATGATCTTAATCTCAAGTAATGACTCACACAAGCACCTCACAGAAGAGTCTAGAAGAGTTTTAAAAGAGTTTAATATATTTAATCTTCGTGTTCATTGAGCTGGAGATTAGCCTAGCTTAGCATAAAGACTGGGGACAGATGGAAACTGCTAGCTTCTCTCCATGTAACTGTAACTGAAAGACTGATCAGCCTGACAGAATAAACTCACCACAGAGAGAGAGTCAGCGTGAAGGATGAGGACGGCCCAGCCAGGTAGGAGGCGGAGCTTCACCTGGGGAATTCCTCCGTCTGATCGTCCCTCACCTGAGGGAGAGAGAGAGGGATCAGTCACTTCTTCTCCTCTTTATCTCTTTCTTCATCTCCTGATTGATCTCTCTCTCTGATCACACTTCTGATCGTTAACTCCTCAGACTCCACGCTGAGCCACACTTTAACGATCAATAGTTCGATTAATGAGTAATTAGATCAATAGATTCAGGCAGAGGAGCTAAAGCTGCCAGACTGAGACATTCACACTTAAACACAGAAATATCAATGATTTCACATTTATTTACTGTAGCAGTTCACAAACATGACGGATGGATGGATGTTTAGATGGATGGATGGATGTTTAGATGGATGGATGGATGTTTAGATGGGATGGATGGATGTTTAGATGGATGGATGGATGTTTAGATGGGTGGATGGATGTTTACATGGATGGATGGATGTTTAGATGGATGGATGGATGTTTAGATGGGTGGATGGATGTTTAGATGGATGGATGGATGTTTAGATGGGTGGATGGATGTTTACATGGATGGATGGATGTTTAGATGGGTGGATGGATGTTTACATGGATGGATGGATGTTTAGATGGGTGGATGGATGTTTACATGGATGGATGGATGTTTAGATGGATGGATGGATGTTTAGATGGATGGATGGATGTTTAGATGGATGGATGGATGTTTAGATGGATGGATGGATGTTTACATGGATGGATGGATGTTTAGATGGATGGATGGATGTTTAGATGGATGGATGGATGTTTAGATGGATGGATGGATGTTTAGATGGATGGATGGATGGATGTTTAGATGGATGGATGGATGTTTAGATGGATGGATGGATGTTTAGATGGGTGGATGGATGTTTAGATGGATGGATGGATGTTTACATGGATGGATGGATGTTTAGATGGATGGATGGATGTTTAGATGGATGGATGGATGTTTAGATGGATGGATGGATGTTTAGATGGGTGGATGGATGTTTAGATGGATGGATGGATGTTTAGATGGATGGATGGATGTTTAGATGGATGGATGGGTGGATAGATGGATGTTTAGATGGATGGATGGATGGATAGATGGATGTTTAGATGGATGGATGGATGTTTAGATGGATGGATGGATGTTTAGATGGATGGATGGATGTTTAGATGGATGGATGGATGGATGTTTAGATGGATGGATGGATGTTTAGATGGATGGATGGATGGATGTTTAGATGGATGGATGGATGTTTAGATGGATAGATGGATGTTTAGATGGATGGATGGATGGATAGATGGATGTTTAGATGGATGGATGGATGGATAGATGGATGTTTAGATGGATGGATGGATGTTTAGATGGCTGGATGTTTAGATGGATGGATGGATGTTTAGATGGATGGATGGATGGATGTTTAGATGGATGGATGGATGTTTAGATGGGTGGATGGATGTTTAGATGGATGGATGGATGTTTAGATGGATGGATGGATGTTTAGATGGATGGATGGATGTTTAGATGGATGGATGGATGTTTAGATGGATGGATGTTTAGATGGATGGATGGATGTTTAGATGGATGGATGGATGTTTAGATGGATGGATGGATGTTTAGATGGATGGATGTTTAGATGGATGGATGGATGTTTAGATGGATGGATGGATGTTTAGATGGATGGATGGATGTTTAGATGGATGGATGGATGGATGGATGTGTTATTGTCCCCAAAGGAAATAAAAAAGACGTATCGTCTGTCAACAGACCCAGGAGGATCCTGGGTCCCCAGGCCAGCAGGGGGCCCCTGAGGGCCACAACAGTTTCTGTAATGCCCAGGGTTAGTGAGCACAGCAGGAAACCTCCCTCTGTTTTCTGCTGCTGGAGGAGACCTCAGGGTTTATGTCAGAGAGTAATCCTGGTCCATCACTGACAGAAGCAGCTACCATGAGTGAGGTACAGCAGCAGAGCGGCAGCTCCATGCTTCCATATGAGCCAGCTTTGACCTTTGACCATCCAGAGTTCCTACAGTGATCGCTGTCTTTCATGGTTTCAGGTCCGGTATGGGAGCAGATGCTGGCTCAGCACTACCTTGGTCCTACTGCTCTGTCTTTCATGGTTTCAGGTCCGGTATGGGAGCAGATGCTGGCTCAGCACTACCTTGGTCCTACTGCTCTGACCTCCTGATGGTCCTTCTCCAGGCCCATGCCCCATCTCTCCAGGTATCCTCCCAGCTGAGCCCTCCACGATGCTCACAGTTAGCCTGGTCCAGCTCACTAAGACCGGTGCACCCAGCTTGATCAGGCCAGGAAAGTGTACCAGGTGCCTGTAGAGGATCAGCTCCTGTATCCATCCTGATCACGTCAGCATTAGACACAGTCTAACCATGCTAGCAAAAAACAAGTCCAGCCGGCGACTCTGGCCATCAGTCAACATCCAAGCCTCACAAGGGTTTACTAAGACTGGGAGGACCAAGGACCCAAAGACTCAGATTCTGAAATGCCACACCCCCTTAGCTGGCGAGCCCAAGACTGTGGTTGATCTCAGCTTCAGCAGGTCGATGGATTACACTGTCTAGGTGAACTGGTCTACAACTTCCATGGATGGCAGCATCCAAGCATCCCTGGGTGTCTGGATAGAGGCGCTACAACAAAAAATAACTGGTAGAAATATTTGAGTTAATGCAAGAGGGGAAGCCAGGGATGCTCTGATACACGAGTTTAACATAGGAGTCAGTGGATACTGTTGAACATCTGCTGGTTAGTGATGTCAGCCCTGTTCTCAGCGTCTCCAGCAGACGTTTACCTGTTGGTCCAGTCTATTACGTAAGTGTGAGACGACCGACTCTACAGCCACAGTCGGCCCAGCAGAGGACGTCCCCTCTTCATCAAACTGATGGATTTTCATGGTCAAACACGGGAGAACATGAGAGTTACACATAAACCTGTATCAGTCCTAATCCAATCAGTGCATCTTTACTCAGCCATGAATGTCTCCAACAGGATTTACACAGTTTTACTGCTTAAGACATTTCAGTGAGAAAATTCTACGTATTGTACCTTTAAACCCTGAACCTGTTCACTGACTGTTTGTCTTCAGGTGGATCTGAGAGGAGGCCTCTCTCACTCTCTCACTCCCCCCTCTTTCTCTCCAGCTCCTCCCAGTCTTTTATATTTAAATGTCGGGCGAGCGGCAGGTAAACTCTCTCTCTCTTCAGTGAGTCTCACCTGAGCCTGAACATCATCCAGTCTGCAGCTGTGTCAGCGTCTCTCTCAGGCCTGAAGGCTTTACTTTGTTAAATGGGCAGACAGCGGTGTACAGAGGGACCCGTAGAGGACTGCAGAATCAGGATCTGACCTGGACGTCTACATTTTTAAACATCTTTGAACATCTAGAAGACCAAAAGAACTGCTTTAGGATCCTTGAGCTTTTATTTTGAAGGCTGAAAATATTGAAAATGAGGAGTTTAGAAGATGAAAAACAGAAGTCTCCAGCTGGATGTCCAGGTTTTATCAGCCTTGATGTTTCTGAGGACCAGAGTCTGAGCAAAGACACGGTTTAAGGAACAGTGAGAATAACTTCTCTGCAGTTATTTTTGATATTTAACGACCAAAAACATTGTTCATCATTTGAAGAATCTTTACAACATTTGTCTTGGCGAGGCCGGGCTGTCTGAGGATCTCTCTGAAACAGAAGTGAAGAAGAGCCTGCCCTCCTGTCCCTCTGAGATTTTCATGACAGTCTTTAAAGAAATGTTCAGCGTTCAGAGAACGTTCCTGCTGCTCTGACGGGGCGGTGGAGAGAGAAGCAGGACTGTAGAAGACGGTTTCTCCTGTGGCTGAGACTGGACTGGATCTGGACCGGACCCTTCTTGGTGTTTAGGATCTTTCTAAACCGCAGCTCTGACGGCCGGATCAACCTTGGAACCAGGTCTGAATTTCCTCTCAGGTGTGAATGAGTGATTTTTTTCTCTGCCATGATGAGATGCTGGAACAACCCTAACCCTTAGGAGAAACTGTCCCTGTACCATAAATGAATGTGATTGGCTGATTAGAAATCGGCCTAATGGGCAGATGAACAGGTGTACCTAATAAAGTGATCGGTCAGTGTCTGTTTCTGATTGTCAGTGGGGTTTTGCTGCCTTAGAGGTCATGGGTGGTGTTATTGGGTCTTTGGTGACTGAGAGCAGGCTCCTGCTGTTTCTACTGATCTCTCTGAAGCTCTGGTCCTGGTCCTGGTCCCGGGTTGTTGGGATAGACAGACTGGGCTGTAGACCTCTACATGTCTAGAGGTTCAGAAGGACTCAGTCTTTGGTCCGCTGCTGTTTAAAGTGAATACCAACAGTATCAGTCACATCTTCATTTCTGTGCTGATGACGCTGACAGTTATCGCTCCACTCCTACAGCGAGGCTCTCTGACTACCCAGCAGGCTTTGATTCTGTGCGAATCCTGACTAAACCAAATTCCTGATGGTTTCAGACTCAGAGAAGGAGCGGAGCCATCTCAGGCCCATGTGAGTCTGTATGGTCTTATAAAATCCAGGGGTTTTGATTGGTGATTCCTGAGTTTTTAAGCTTCATATTGAGCTACTTTATAGAAGTTAAAGCTGCGGCCGGGTTTGAACTTCAGAAATAAGTCTAGTTTTTCTTCTGCTGCAAAGAAAAGGCTTGTTGCTGCTGCTTTTATGCCTCTGGTTGATCACGGTGCTGTTTTATATATGCATGCATCTTCTCAATGCCTGAAATCTTCAGGTACCGTGTACCACGGGCCACTGAGGTTCTCTGCCAGCCTGGCGTCCAGAACTCATGGCTGTGTTCTGTATGGTCAGGTTAGACAGCCTTTTTTGACCACATGTGGGCTAAATCAGTGGCAGGTCCTGATTTATAAGGCTGTACCTGCTCCCATCATACCTGTGTGATTTCATCCCTGTGACAAGTTCTGGAAGCTCCAGTCTTCCTCTGGGACTCAGTCACAGGATCTCCTTCTGCTCTCTGGGCCCACAGTCCGTCTGAGATGGTTAAAGGAGTTTCAGGTCTGCTGCTCCTGCAGGAGGAATCGGCTACAGGGGTCAGGATGAGCTGGTCTCTCTTTAAACTAGATGGAAGGTGCTGGAGGAACATGTAGATGTTGGGACTGATGACCTGGATCTGTCTGATCTGTGTAGCTGGGATTGTGCTGCCTGTCTCAGCCAGGACTCTGGTAAAGGAGATTCTTTATCTCAGTGAGGCTTTCCTGGTTAAAGACATTTAAATAGATCAAATAAACATCAATCACTATTTTAAAAGAGGGGATGTGATTTAAATCCTCTACAGCTGCCAAAGGATTTTCAGACCATCATCTTTAGTCGAACACAGCTGGTTGCATTTTTAACTGCGGGCTTCAATTCATTTGCTTACAATTTTCTTAAAATGCATAAAAAATATATCTTTGAGAAGCATCCAGCTGCTGCACAAGCTCAACTATGGTGCACCTGAAAGGACAAAATAGCTCTGATTGAAACGTCAGGCCTGACCCTCAGTGTGATGAAGACGTTAAAGCTGTCAGCTCTGTGGTTCTTATTGGTTCTTACTGGTTCTTAATGTTAGCGGTTCAGTGGATTTCTGAATATTTAAGAACATTTTGTTGATCCTGTTCCAGTTTTACTCTTCAGTTTATCAGAATCAGTTTTAAACAGCAGCAAATATGTTCTCATCTTCTCTCGATTTGACGACTTTTAGAGGAACCAGAAACCCTCAACAGGCTCCAACAAGACCAGAACCTACCAGCTGTTTGGGTTCCATCTAGAATGTTCCACATTAATCCTCCTCCAGCATCACCTCACTCACTACCATGACTGTATGGACGCTTTCAGTTGGTTCCTTTAGACCAGGAGTAAGAGGTCCAGTCAGAGAAACCGTACTAGACCAAAGGTCAAAGGTCCAGAGAATCCTGAAGTCTAACTGGAGTTAGTGTGATCTCTGTGGATCTGGGCCGGTTTCAGGGACTTGCTGCACTGATAAAATATATGAAATGGAGTTTTCCTTTAATGCTGTTGATTTGATTTAAAACACAAAATTTTATTTAAACAAAGCCACACATAACAGAAGTAGAAGTAGAAAGTATCGTTTGATTGTCATTTTAAAGCTAATTCACAAAATTCTTTAAATAATATACAAAATAAAGAGTTTTAACTGTCTCAACCAGCTTAATATATTAAATTAAATTCAACAAATCATCACCATCATTTCTTTCTTTTTCTTTCTTTCTGTCTTTCTTTCTTTCTTTCTTTCTTTCTGTCTTTCTTTCTGTCTTTCTGTCTTTCTTTCTGTCTTTCTTTCATTCTGTCTTTCTTTCTGTCTTTCTTTTTGTCTTTCTTTCTTTCTTTTTTCTTTCTGTCTTTCTTTCTGTCTTTCTGTCTTTCTTTCTGTCTTTCTTTCTTTCTCTCTGTCTTTCTTTCTTTCTTTCTTTCTTTCTGTCTGTCTTTCTTCCTTTCTGTCTTTCTTTCTGTCTTTCTTTTTGTCTTTCTTTCTTTCTTTCTTTTTTCTTTCTTTCTTTCTGTCTTTCTGTCTTTCTTTCTTTCTTTCTCTCTGTCTTTCTTTCTTTCTTTCTCTCTGTCTGTCTTTCTTCCTTTCTGTCTGTCTTTCTTTCTCTCTCTCTTTCTTTCTTTCTTTCTTTCTGTCTTTCTTTCTTTCTGTCCTTCTTTCTTTCTCTCTGTCTTTCTGTCTTTCTTTCTTTCTTTCTTTCTCTCTGTCTTTCTGTCTATCTTTCTGTCTTTCTTTCTGTCTTTCTTTCTCTCTGTCTTTCTGTCTTTCTTTCTCTTTCTTTCTCTGTCTTTTTTTTCGTTCTTTCTTTCTTTCTGTCGTTCTTTCTGTCTTTCTTTCTTTCTATCTTTCTTACTTTCTTTCTGTCTTTCTTTCTGTCTTCTTTCTTTCTTTCTTTCTTTCTTTCTTTCTTTCTTTCTGTCTGTCTTTCTTTATTTCTGTCTTTCTTTCTGTCTTTATTTCTTTCTGTCTTTCTTTTTTCTTTCTTTCTTTCTTTTTTTCTTTCGTTCTGTCTTTCTTTTTTCTTTCTTTCTTTCTTTCTTTCTTTCGTTCTTTCTGTCTTTCTTTCTGTCTTTCTTTCTTTCTTTCTTTCTTTCTGTCTGTCTTTCTTTCTTTCTGTCTTTCTTTCTTTCTATCTTTCTTTCTTTCTATCTTTCTTTCTTTCTTTCTTTCTTTCTGTCTTTCTTTCTTTCTATCTTTCTTTCTTTCTTTCTTTCTGTCTTTCTTTCTGTCTTTTTTCTTTCTTTCTTTCTTTCTTTCTTTCTTTCGTTCTTTCTGTCTTTCTTTCTGTATTTCTTTCTTTCTTTCTTTCTTTCTTTTTCTTTCTTTCTTTCTTTCTTTCTCTTTCTGTCTTTCTTTCTGTCTTTCTTTCTTTCTTTCTTTCTTTCTGTCTGTCTTTCTTTCTTTCTTTCTTTCTTTCTTTCTTTCTATCTTTCTTTCTTTCTGTCTTTCTTTCTGTCTTTTTTCTTTCTTTCTTTCTTTCTTTCTTTCTTTCTTTCTTTCTTTCTTTCTGTCTGTCTTTCTGTCTTTCTTTCTTTCTATCTTTCTTTCTTTCTTTCTTTGTGAGTTTTGCATATTCTAATCAATTTTCAAATATGTAATACCAATTTGTTTTGAAATCAGTATCAATTTATGAAAGTGTTTCATTAATAAAGTTATTGGAAAGTCAAGTCTTTCTCTCTTTCTTTCTGTCTTTCTTTCTGTCTTTCTTTCATTCTGTCTTTCTTTCTGTCTTTCTTTTTGTCTTTCTTTCTTTCTTTCTTTTTTCTTTCTGTCTTTCTTTCTTTCTTTCTCTCTTTCTTTCTGTCTGTCTGTCTTTCTTTATTTCTGTCTTTCTTTCTGTCTTTATTTCTTTCTGTCTTTCTTTTTTCTTTCTTTCTTTCTTTTTTTCTTTCGTTCTGTCTTTCTTTTTTCTTTCTTTCTTTCTTTCGTTCTTTCTGTCTTTCTTTCTGTCTTTCTTTCTTTCTTTTTCTTTCTTTCTGTCTGTCTTTCTCTTTCTGTCTTTCTTTCTGTCTTTCTTTCTTTCTTTCTTTCTGTCTGTCTTTCTTTCTTTCTGTCTTTCTTTCTTTCTATCTTTCTTTCTTTCTTTCTTTCTTTCTGTCTTTCTTTCTTTCTGTCTTTCTTTCTTTCTATCTTTCTTTCTTTCTTTCTTTCTGTCTTTCTTTCTGTCTTTTTTCTTTCTTTCTTTCTTTCTTTCTTTCTTTCTTTTGTTCTTTCTGTCTTTCTTTCTGTATTTCTTTCTTTCTTTCTTTCTTTCTTTTTCTTTCTTTCTTTCTTTCTTTCTCTTTCTGTCTTTCTTTCTGTCTTTCTTTCTTTCTTTCTTTCTGTCTGTCTTTCTTTCTTTCTGTCTTTCTGTCTTTCTATCTTTCTTTCTTTCTTTCTTTCTTTCTGTCTTTCTTTCTGTCTTTTTTCTTTCTTTCTTTCTTTCTTTCTTTCTTTCTTTCTTTCTTTCTTTCTTTCTGTCTGTCTTTCTGTCTTTCTTTCTTTCTATCTTTCTTTCTTTCTTTCTTTGTGAGTTTTGCATATTCTAATCAATTTTCAAATATGTAATACCAATTTGTTTTGAAATCAGTATCAATTTATGAAAGTGTTTCATTAATAAAGTTATTGGAAAGTCAAGTCTTTCTCTCTTTCTTTCTGTCTTTCTTTCTGTCTTTCTTTCATTCTGTCTTTCTTTCTGTCTTTCTTTTTGTCTTTCTTTCTTTCTTTCTTTCTTTTTTCTTTCTGTCTTTCTTTCTTTCTTTCTCTCTTTCTTTCTGTCTGTCTTTCTTTCTTTCTATCTTTCTTTCTTTCTATCTTTCTTTCTTTCTTTCTGTCTTTCTTTCTCTTTTTTCTTTCTTTCTTTCTTTCTTTCTTTCTTTCTGTCTGTCTGTCTTTCTTTCTGTCTTTCTTTCTTTCTATCTTTCTTTCTTTCTTTCTTCTTTTTCTATCTATTCTAATCAATTTTCAAATATCTATCTAATACCAATTTGTTTTGAAATCAGTATCAATTTATGCTTTCTTTCTGTCTTTCTTTCTTTCTGTCTTTCTTTCTTTCTTTCTTTTTGTCTTTCTTTCTTTCTTTCTTTTTTCTTTCTGTCTTTCTTTCTTTCTTTCTCTCTTTCTTTCTGTCTGTCTTTCTTTCTTTCTACGTTTCTTTCTTTCTATCTTTCTTTCTTTATTTCTGTCTTTCTGTCTTTTTTCTTTCTTTTTGTCTTTCTTTCTTTCTTTCTGTCTGTCTGTCTTTCTTTCTGTCTTTCTTTCATTCTGTCTTTCTTTCTGTCTTTCTTTTTGTCTTTCTTTCTTTCTTTCTTTTTTCTTTCTGTCTTTCTTTCTTTCTTTCTTTCTCTCTTTCTTTCTGTCTGTCTTTCTTTCTTTCTACGTTTCTTTCTTTCTATCTTTCTTTCTTTATTTCTGTCTTTCTGTCTTTTTTCTTTCTTTCTATCTTTCTTTCTTTCTTTCTTTGTGAGTTTTGCATATTCTAATCAATTTTCAAATATGTAATACCAATTTGTTTTGAAATCAGTATCAATTTATGAAAGTGTTTCATTAATAAAGTTATTGGAAAGTCAAGTCTTTCTGTCTTTCTTTCTGTCTTTCTTTCTGTCTTTCTTTCATTCTGTCTTTCTTTCTGTCTTTCTTTCTGTCTGTCTTTCTTTCTTTCTGTCTTTCTGTCTTTCTTTCATTCTGTCTTTCTTTCTTTCTTTCTTTTTTCTTTCTGTCTTTCTTTCTTTCTTTCTCTCTTTCTTTCTTTCTTTCTTCCTTTCTTTCTTTCTTTCTTTTTCTGTCTTTCTGTCTTTTTTTCTGACTTTCTTTCTTTTTTTCTTCCTTTCTCTCTTTCTTTCTTTCTTTCTTTCTTTCTTTCTTCCTTTTTTCTTTCTTTCTTTTTTCTGTCTTTCTGTCTTTTTTCTGACTTTCTTTCTTTTTTCTTTCTTTCTGTCTTTCTTTCTTTCTATGTTTCTTTCTTTCTTTCTTTCTTTGTGAGTTTCTTTCTGTCTTTCTTTCTGTCTGTCTTTCTTTCTTTCTGTCTTTCTGTCTTTCTTTCATTCTGTCTTTCTTTCTGTCTTTCTTTTTGTCTTTCTTTCTTTCTTTCTTCTTTCTGTCTTTCTCTCTTTCTTTCTTTCTCTCTTTCATTCTCTCTTTCTTTCTTTCTTTCTTTTTTTCTGTCTTTCTGTCTTTCTTTCTGACTTTCTTTCTTTCTCTCTTTCTTTCTGTCTTTCTGTCTTTCTTTCTGTCCTTCTTTCTTTCTCTCTGTGTTTCTGTCTTTCTTTCTTTCTCTCTGTCTTTCTTTCTTTCTTTCTTTCTCTCTGTCTTTCTGTCTTTCTTTCTGTCTTTCTCTCTGTCTTTCTGTCTTTCTTTCTTTCTTTCTCTCTGTCTTTCTGTCTTTCTTTCTCTCTTTCTTTCTGTCTTTCTGTCTTTCTTTCTGTCCTTCTTTCTTTCTGTCTGTCTTTCTGTCTTTCTTTCTCTTTCTTTCTCTCTGTCTTTCTGTCTGTCTTTCTGTCTTTCTTTCTCTTTCTTTCTCTTGGGATTACTGCCAGTTTGTTGGGCTTTAGCAGCAGTAAACCACAGACCTAACTGATCATGTTTTTCTTCTTTTCTAATCCTCTTTTTCTACACAGTTTTGGAGCAAAGACCACCAAAAGGATCCTGATTGGACGGTCTCCTGGTGTGGGTGGTCCTTAGGCTGAAAATGACGGATAAGGACGCGGGTCAAGAAGCAGACCGGTGAGGAGGGATCAAACCCACGTCTGCAGACACAGTGGCGTGATGTTGTTGTGGCGCCCCCTGCTGCTGACATGGGTGCTGCTCACTGCCAGAGTCCAAAGTCAGAGCTGGAGACCCTGCACAGGTACGAGGATGGGATGGGTCTCCAAGGTTCACTAGAAACCTTCTTTTTTCTAGAGAAGCACAGGATGTAAATTTTACCCCAATGTCAGTGTTTGAAATAACGATGTAGCCGACCTGGACCTGGTCTGACCACAAGAACAGGTCAGAGTAGGTCCACCAGGCCTCTGCCTGCTGAAAAGCTCTTTGAGAAGGCTGATGTCTGCCAACAGAGTCGACATCAGTCAGCACGGATCCTAAACTGATGCATCGGTGCATCCCTAGTTTAGTATCAACATGACCTCAAACACACCAGAGGTAATATGCCGTCATTCATACACACACACATATGCCTCAGTAGTAGCTGTAATACTGTTTTCAGTGAATCAGCCGTTTCAGTATTAGTACCAGTGTTAGTATACCGTATTACACACAGCCTGTGTGTAATACGGTACACCTCTGTCAGACTGTGAGCATGTTAAAGAGCTGTAAAGGTTTTTATGTCTGTTAGTGATGTTATCAGGCTGTAGCATAATAGAGCAGTCAACACACACTCAAAGGATGACATACAATCGCCTCCTACTTTAAAATAACCAACATGGGGAATAAATAAAGTTTTAACTCTGGTTTTAAACAGCTGCTGCTGATGTCTGTTCATGCACACATCGTTTTTGGTGGCTGATGTTTGTCAGAAGGGTCGATATCAGCTGATAATGATGTTGAACCGATACATCTGTGCATCCCTGTGTTTTCCATATGTTAGGATTCAGATAAGAGGATTTAAAAAACGTCCCAAACTCTCCCCCTGCCCCAACCATTCAGCCCTACCCCTGTGGTTTACAAGTCCAAGGTAAGAGACGCCATGGTGATCTAAGGATGCCTAAATGCACCTGGAGGAGGCAAGGATGGAGGAGAGAAGAGGTTAGGATGGAGGAGAGAGGAGGTTAGGATGGAGGAGAGAGGAGGTTACGGTGGAGGAGAGAGGAGGTTAGGATGGAGGAGAGAGGAGGTTACGGTGGAGGAGAGAGGAGGTTAGGATGGAGGAAAGAGGAGGTTAGGATGGAGGAGAGAGGAGGTTACGGTGGAGGAGAGAGGAGGTTAGGATGGAGGAGAGAGGAGGCAAGGATGGAGGAGAGAGGAGGTTAGGATGGAGGAGAGAGGAGGTTACGGTGGAGGAGAGAGGAGGTTAGGATGGAGGAGAGAGGAGGCAAGGATGGAGGAGAGAGGAGGTTAGGATGGAGGAGAGAGGAGGTTACGGTGGAGGAGAGAGGAGGTTAGGATGGAGGAGAGAGGAGGTTAGGATGGAGGAGAGAGGAGGCAAGGATGGAGGAGAGAGGAGGTTAGGATGGAGGAGAGAGGAGGTTAGGATGGAGGAGAGAGGAGGCAAGGATGGAGGAGAGAGGAGGTTAGGATGGAGGAGAGAGGAGGTTAGGATGGAGGAGAGAGGAGGCAAGGATGGAGGAGAGAGGAGGTTAGGATGGAGGAAAGAGGAGGTTAGGATGGAGGAGAGAGAAGGTTAGGATGGAGGAGAGAGGAGGTTAGGATGGAGGAGAGAGGAGGCTAGGATGGAGGAGAGAGGAGGCAAGGATGGAGGAGAGAGGAGGTTAGGATGGAGGAGAGAGGAGGTTAGGATGGAGGAGAGAGGAGGCAAGGATGGAGGAGAGAGGAGGCAAGGATGGAGGAGAGAGGAGGTTAGGGTGGAGGAAAGAGGAGGTTAGGATGGAGGAGAGAAGAGGTTAGGATGGAGGAGAGAGGAGGTTACGGTGGAGGAGAGAGGAGGTTAGGATGGAGGAAAGAGGAGGTTAGGATGGAGGAGAGAGGAGGTTACGGTGGAGGAGAGAGGAGGTTAGGATGGAGGAGAGAGGAGGTTAGGATGGAGGAGAGAGGAGGTTAGGATGGAGGAGAGAGGAGGTTAGGATGGAGGAGAGAGGAGGCTAGGATGGAGGAGAGAGGAGGTTAGGATGGAGGAAAGAGGAGGTTAGGATGGAGGAGAGAGGAGGCAAGCATGGAGGAGAGAGGAGGCAAGGATGGAGGAGAGCGGAGGTTAGGATGGAGGAGAGAGGAGGTTAGGATGGAGGAGAGAGGAGGCTAGGATGGAGGAGAGAGGAGGTTAGGATGGAGGAGAGAGGAGGTTAGGATGGAGGAGAGAGGAGGTTAGGATGGAGGAGAGAGGAGGTTAGGATGGAGGAGAGAGGAGGTTAGGATGGAGGAGAGAGGAGGCAAGCATGGAGGAGAGAGGAGGCAAGGATGGAGGAGAGCGGAGGTTAGGATGGAGGAGAGAGGAGGTTAGGATGGAGGAGAGAAGAGTTTAGGGGGAGGATCATTGATCTGTGTGGAGGATTATTGATCTGTGTGGAGGACTATTGATCTGTGTGGAGGATTATTGATCTGTGTGGAGGATCATTGATCTCTGTGGAGGATTATTGATCTGTGTGGAGGACTATTGATCTCTGTGGAGGATTATTGATCTGTGTGGAGGATTATTGATCTGTGTGGAGGATCATTGATCTCTGTGGAGGATTATTGATCTGTGTGGAGGACTATTGATCTCTGTGGAGGATTATTGATCTGTGTGGAGGATTATTGATCTGTGTGGAGGATCATTGATCTCTGTGGAGGATTATTGATCTGTGTGGAGGACTATTGATCTCTGTGGAGGATTATTGATCTGTGTGGAGGATCATTGATCTCTGTGGAGGATTATTGATCTGTGTGGAGGACTATTGATCTCTGTGGAGGATTATTGATCTGTGTGAAGGATTATTGATCTGTGTGGAGGATCATTGATCTCTGTGGAGGATTATTGATCTGTGTGGAGGATTATTGATCTGTGTGGAGGATCATTGATCTCTGTGGAGGATTATTGATCTGTGTGGAGGATTATTGATCTGTGTGGAGGATCATTGATCTCTGTGGAGGATTATTGATCTGTGTGGAGGACTATTGATCTCTGTGGAGGATTATTGATCTGTGTGGAAGGTCTGGGCTCTGAGGTTAATCAGCTGATCATCTGTACCTGTAGCACTCAGACTGATGCTGTGATTTCCTCCTCTCTCCCCGTCTCTGACTCGCTGGGTGGAGCTCAGACTGAAGAATCGACGTGAGGAGGAGAGAAGGATACCAAATGTGAATGAGAAGGACCTCCTTATTTTGCTCTCATACATGACTGAGGCCAAATAAAAACTCTGACTGGAGCATCCCTGCATGGTCCTGAGACGGCACATAGAACCACAAACTCTGGTGTTGACTGTCAGCTCCTGGTCTGGTTCATGGTCTGATGGTCAGTATGGAGGATCATTCTGCATGTATGTAGAGGCATTTCCTGTCTACAGACGGTTCTGAGCAGCTTTGTTCATCGTTGTCTTTGAAATGTGAGATCTGCCTCTCTACATGTGGCCTCCTCCCTCCATTCATCCCCCATTCATCCTCCATTCATCCTCTACTATTCCTCCATTCATCCTCCGTTCTTCCTCCATGAGAGAGCCAACACACACAGAGGAGATTAAAGGGGAATTCCAGCTTAACATAGTAGCTGTCAAAGATTTCAGCTCTGCCTGAACCTTTGTCCTCATTTCCTTTAGAACATGCGCCCTTATTCTGACGTTCTCTCTGTTTCCAGGCTCATATCCTGACGTTCTCTCTGTTTCCAGGCTCTTTTTCTGACGTTCTCTCTGTTTCTGCACTCTTATTCTGACATTCTCTCTGTTTCCAGGCTCTTATTCTGACGTTCTCTCTGTTTCCAGGCTCTTATTCTGACATTCTCTCTGTTTCCAGGCTCATATTCTGACGTTCTCTCTGTTTCCAGGCTCGTATTCTGACGTTCTCTCTGTTTCCAGGCTCTTATTCTGACGTTCACTCTGTTTCCGCGCTCTTATTCTGACATTCTCTCCGTTTCCAGGCTCTTATTCTGACATTCTCTCCGTTTCCAGGCTCTTATTCTGACGTTCTCTCTGTTTCTGCGCTCTTATTCTGACGTTCTCTCTGTTTCTGCGCTCTTATTCTGACGTTCTCTCCATATTCAGGCTTCTATTCTGATGTTCTCTCTGTTTCCAGGCTCTTATTCTGACATTCTCTCCGTTTCCAGGCTCTTATTCTGACATTCTCTCCGTTTCCAGGCTCTTATTCTGACGTTCTCTCTGTTTCTGCGCTCTTATTCTGACGTTCTTTCTGTTTCTGCGCTCTTATTCTGACGTTCTCTCCATATTCAGGCTTCTATTCTGATGTTCTCTCTGTTTCCAGGCTCTTATTCTGACGTTCTCTCCATTTCCAGGCTCTTATTCTGACATTCTCTCTGTTTCCAGGCTCATATTTGGACGTTCTCTCTGTTTCCAGGCTCTTATTCTGACGTTCTTTCTATTTTCTGAATCTTGTTCTGACGTTCTCTCTGTTTCCAGGCTCATATTCTGACATTCTCTCTGTTTCCAGGCTCTTATTCTGACATTCTCTCCGTTTCCAGGCTCTTTTTCTGACGTTCTCTCTGTTTCTGCACTCTTATTCTGACATTCTCTCTGTTTCCAGGCTCTTATTCTGACGTTCTCTCTGTTTCCAGGCTCTTATTCTGACATTCTCTCTGTTTCCAGGCTCATATCCTGACGTTCTCTCTGTTTCCAGGCTCGTATTCTGACATTCTCTCTGTTTCCAGGCTCTTATTCTGACGTTCACTCAGTTTCCGCGCTCTTATTCTGACATTCTCTCCGTTTCCAGGCTCTTATTCTGACATTCTCTCCGTTTCCAGGCTCTTATTCTGACGTTCTCTCTGTTTCTGCGCTCTTATTCTGACGTTCTCTCCATATTCAGGCTTCTATTCTGATGTTCTCTCTGTATAAAGGCTCTTATTCTGACGTTCTCTCCGTTTCCAGGCTCTTATTCTGACCTTCTCTTCGTTTCCAGGCTCATATTCGGACGTTCTCTCTGTTTCCAGGCTCTTATTCTGACGTTCTTTCTGTTTTCTGAATCTTGTTCTGACGTTCTCTCTGTTTCCAGGCTCATATTCTGACGTTCTCTCTGTTTCCAGGCTCTTATTCTGATGTTCTCTCTGTTTCCAGGCTCTTATTCTAAGATTCTCTCTGTTTCCAGGCTCTAATTCTGATGGTCTCTCTGTTTCCAGGCTTTTATTATGACGTTCTCTCTGTTTCCAGGCTCGTATTTTGATGTTCTCTCTGTTTCCAGGCTCTTATTCTGACGTTCTCTCTGTTTTCAGGCTCTAATTCTGAAGTTCCCTCTGTTTCCAGGCTCTTATTCTGACGTTCTCTCTGTTTCCAGGCTCGTATTCTGATGTTCTCTCTGTTTCCAGGCTTCTATTCTGATGTTCTCTCTGTTTCCAGGCTCTTTTTCTGACGTTCTCTCTGTTTCCAGGCTCTTATTCTGTTGTTCTCTCTGTTTCCAGGTTCCAGGCTCTTCTGGACGCTCTCTGTTTCCAGGCTCGACTTCTGACATTCTCTCTGTTTCCAGGCTCTTATTCTGACGTTCTCTCTGTTTTCTGAATCTTGTTCTGACGTTCTCTCTGTTTCCAGGCTCATATTCTGACATTCTCTCTGTTTCCAGGCTCTTATTCTGACGTTCTCTCCATTTCCAGGCTCTTATTCTGACGTTCTCTCTGTTTCCAGGCTCGTATTCTGACATTCTCTCTGTTTCCAGGCTCTTATTCTGATGTTCTTTCTGTTTTCTGAATCTTGTTCTGACGTTCTCTCTGTTTCCAGGCTCATATTCTGACATTCTCTCTGTTTCCAGGCTCTTATTCTGACGTTCTTTCTGTTTCCAGGCTCTTATTCTGATGTTATCTCTGTTTGCAGGCTCTTATTATGATGTTCTCTCTGTTTCCAGGCTCTTATTCTGAGATTCGTTTCAGGCTCTTATTCTGACGTTCCCGCTTCCAGGCTCGTATTCTGATGTTCTCTCTGTTTCCAGGCTTCTATTCTGATGTTCTCTCTGTTTCCAGGCTCTTTTTCTGACGTTCTCTCTGTTTCAAGGCTCTTATTCTGATGTTCTCTCTGTTTCCAGGCTCGTATTCTGACGTTCTCTCTGTTTCCAGGCTCGTATTCTGACGTTCTCTCTGTTTCCAGGCTCGTATTCTGACGTTCTCTCTGTTTCCAGGCTCTTATTCTGACGTTCTCTCTGTTTCCAGGCTCTTTATCTGACGTTCTCTCTGTTTCCAGGCTCGTATTCTGACATTCTCTCTGTTTCCAGGCTCGTATTCTGACGTTCTCTCTGTTTCCAGGCTCGTATTCTGACGTTCTCTCTGTTTCCAGGCTCGTATTCTGATGTTCTCTCTGTTTCCAGGCTTCTATTCTGATGTTCTCTCTGTTTCCAGGCTCTTTTTCTGACGTTCTCTCTGTTTCCAGGCTCTTATTCTGATGTTCTCTCTGTTTCCAGGCTCGTATTCTGACGTTCTCTCCGTTTCCAGGCTCTTATTCTGACGTTCTCTCTGTTTCCAGGCTCGTTTTCTGACATTCTCTCTGTTTCCAGGCTCTTATTCTGACGTTCTCTCTGTTTTCTGAATCTTGTTCTGACGTTCTCTCTGTTTCCAGGCTCATATTCTGACATTCTCTCTGTTTCCAGGCTCTTATTCTGACGTTCTCTCCATTTCCAGGCTCTTATTCTGACGTTCTCTCTGTTTCCAGGCTCGTATTCTGACATTCTCTCTGTTTCCAGGCTCTTATTCTGACGTTCTTTCTGTTTTCTGAATCTTGTTCTGACGTTCTCTCTGTTTCCAGGCTCATATTCTGACATTCTCTCTGTTTCCAGGCTCTTATTCTGACGTTCTTTCTGTTTCCAGGCTCTTATTCTGATGTTATCTCTGTTTGCAGGCTCTTATTTTGATGTTCTCTCTGTTTCCAGGCTCTTATTCTGAGATTCTTTCTGTTTCCAGGCCCTTATTCTGATGTTCTCTCTGTTTCCAGGCTCTTATTATGATGTTCTCTCTGTTTCCAGGCTCTTTATCTGACGTTCTCTCTGTTTTCCAGGCTCTTATTCTGAAGTTCTCTCTGTTTCCAGGCTCTTATTCTGACGTTCTCTCCGTTTCCAGGCTCGTATTCTGATGTTCTCTCTGTTTCCAGGCTTCTATTCTGATGTTCTCTCTGTTTCCAGGCTCTTTTTCTGACGTTCTCTCTGTTTCAAGGCTCTTATTCTGATGTTCTCTCTGTTTCCAGGCTCGTATTCTGACGTTCTCTCTGTTTCCAGGCTCGTATTCTGACGTTCTCTCTGTTTCCAGGCTCGTATTCTGACGTTCTCTCTGTTTCCAGGCTCTTATTCTGACGTTCTCTCTGTTTCCAGGCTCTTTATCTGACGTTCTCTCTGTTTCCAGGCTCGTATTCTGACATTCTCTCTGTTTCCAGGCTCGTATTCTGACGTTCTCTCTGTTTCCAGGCTCGTATTCTGACGTTCTCTCTGTTTCCAGGCTCGTATTCTGATGTTCTCTCTGTTTCCAGGCTCGTATTCTGACGTTCTCTCTGTTTCCAGGCTCGTATTCTGATGTTCTCTCTGTTTCCAGGCTCTTATTCTGACGTTCTCTCTGTTTCCAGGCTCTTTATCTGACGTTCTCTCTGTTTCCAGGCTCGTATTCTGATGTTCTCTCTGTTTCCAGGCTCTTTATCTGACGTTCTCTCTGTTTCCAGGCTCGTATTCTGACGTTCTCTCTGTTTCTAAAGCACCAATCTCTGACGTTCCTCTTTAGGCTCATTTTTTAGCGGCTGACGTTCTAATCTTTCAGTCATGTCACAGCACTTCAATCTTTCCAGCTCATCAACAGACTTTAAAAGATTCCAGAACATTCTCTACAGCAGTTTTCCATTATTCAGAAACACCACAGCTTTTAAAGAATGATGTACAGCATTTCCCATCCTCTTCATCATGAACCCTAGCAGTACCTTTGTCATCACTCCCATTTTCCAGTTCTCAGTCCTTCCTCTACACTCCTGGTTTCACAGGCTGACTGACACCTCCACCAATCACATTCTAGAAGCTTCAGCATGCTAGCGTTCACTACGCTGCTCCTCAGCTCACCACAGTTCCTGTCCTGCTGTAGGCCACTACCTACAGTACCTACCTACACTACCTGTCTACATCACTGTGTACACTAAATGGACAAAAGTATTCAGCCGCCTGCCTATTCTAACAACAGGGACCGTAATGACACTGTATTCAGATCATGTACTTTAATGGAACCCCGCCCCCGCAGCTCTAATAGCCTCCACTCTTCTCTGAAGGCTTTAAGAACATCCTGGAGTGTTTCTGACAGGTAACGTTCTCCCAGCATCCTCCAGGCCCAGACTCACCATCTGACTGTAAACAGAGAAGATGATTGGTCGCTCCATGGTCCGGTGTCGGTGTGTTTTACTCCACTCCATCTGACACTTGGTATTCAACTTAGAGATGTGAGGCGTAGATGCAGCTGTTACCATGGAAACCCATTCATGAAGCTCCTGCTGCAGTTTGAGTGTTTACATTAATGCCAGTGGAAGTTTGGTGAAGTGTCGGTGTTAACTGCAGCAGTCACGCTCGCCTCCCTCTCCAGCCCCTCAGGTTAGAAATCCCATCATTACAGAGAAACCTGAGCAGCCATGATCTGATAGTGTCACGCCTTTGTTTGTATTTTTAGATCGTCAGTGAAACCACAGATAGAGGAATCAGAGCGCCCAGAGGCTGCTGCTGATAGAAATAAACGGCTGGTTTTTATCTGAGGTGATAGAGATGGATATCTATCTGACCACATGACAGAGACACTTATCATTCTATCAGAGCCGACGTCCTGATAGAAAGACGGCCCATTATTCTAACACACATTGTGTAACAGCAGCCGGGTTAAAAACTTTATTAAAATCATCTTTCACCAGGACTCAGCCACAGCTTTCACATGACTGTCAGCAGCTAATAAACCGTGCTTCTCCCTGGAATCACAGTCTTATCCTGCAGCTCTGTTTTTATTCAGGCATTTCCTTCTATATTACATAAATGTCCTTCATATACAGGGGACAAGAAAAGCTCTGCCTCTCTGAGTCATTCTTTTATTTCTATTTTAGTTCAGTAGTCTGTATTTTTATTTTTCTAGGAATGCTTCCATGCCCGAGCATGGGGTACTGCTCAGCTAATGGATCTGTAAACACCTCCTCTCTCCTCAGAAACTCGTCTCTGTGCAGCACAGGCCCATTCCTGCTCTGAGCTGTAGGTAGGTGGACTAAGAAGAGTAAAAGCATCCACAGTAGCAGGACAGACTCCAGTGGCTGCAGGAGCAGCTGTTGTCCTGAGTGGTTTCCTCTTCTACTTTCTTCTTCTTGGTGGAATTGCAAACCAGTTCTGTGCGTGTGCCCCGCACTGGAGCAGGCGGTAAACATACGGCTGTGCTGGGGAACAGAGACGTGTTAGCGATGTGACAGCAGACCTGAGGGGGAGGGGACCAAGTTCCCTGTTCTCGAGCACGGTTGCCTTCACCTCTCCTGTGCTTGGGTCCATGTGAGTCATGCCAGTGACTCTCTCTGAGCAGTCCAGGTCTCATTCACGTGTCCACACTGATAAACGAAGCGTTCTTTTGGGCTGTCCTTCTAATCCCAGCCAAGATCTCTGATATGAAACCTCCCTAAAGTTCCTCATAGAAGCTCTGGTATCTTTTTCTTCCTCAGACCTTCTGCCTCTCGACCTGCTGGCCAGAGTCCTGCCACGCCCAGGACGAACCCCACCTGCACAGGTAGGCCAGCAGAAAGTGTGAACATTCCCACTGAACATGTGATAGTTGATAGATCATTCCTCATTCATCCATCAGTTGCAGATGCCTCTAAAGATGATGTCATCGTTTATGCATATTTATGCATATAAAACGATTGATCAGTTACAGATGGTTCAGTCCCGAGGTTCCAGAGGACTCCGATTGGACAGCGTCTCATCAACAGCGCTGAGTTTCCCCGCCTCCCAGATCTTCACCAACTGTGACTACTTCCCCTCAGAGTTCTCGCTGGTCGCCACCATCAAGACCCCCAGACTGAGACAGGAGGTGAACCTGTGAAACCAGATAGAACCAGTTCTGATCTGGACTGAATGGTTTTGACCAGTTCTTCTTCTCTCTGCCTCCAGAGGAATGAGTACATCTTCTCGATGGTGGGGGAGGAGTCAGATTCACTGTTGCTAGGGTTACGAGTCTCAGCCAACAGCCTCCACCTCCTGGTCACACACCCTAGCGTTGGTGGGCGGAGCCGGCTGAGCTTTAAGGATGTGGCATTGGACGATAACAGATGGCACACCTTTGTGCTGGCCGTCACTGGACCGTACGCCGCGCTGACCGTCGACTGTGGGCTGTCCCTGGAGCTGTGAGTTTAAAATCCAGTTTAGTCTGGTTTAGTCTGGCCCAGACCGATCCTTTTGGCCTTTGTTTAGTCATATTTGGTCATTTTCGGTTTCTTTAACTTCAGGCCACAATGACCAGTCCAAAGTCTGGTCAAGTTTTAGACCTGGTTTCAGGATGTTTCAGTCCCACTTTTCTCTCTGACTTCATATTAACTGGTTTTTGTTTCCCAGTAAGCAGACTCACTCATTTCCCAGTGCTCTGAGCACCAGAGGGTCCAGGTTCTTCATCGGCAGCAGGAGGAGGATGAGGGGGCGATTCTCAGTGAGTCTCAGATCAGGACTTTCAGGTCTACAGACTTAGGGTGCGTTAGAAAAGTCCATCTTGCTTAGGAAGGTTCCTAACTGAGTGAAACGGAAGTATCTAAGTGTCGGCCATGATAAGGACTGTTGGAATTCTCCAAATGGTAAGGAAAGGAGCTTCATTGTTTCCTTTCTTATCTCCTTTAGCCTAGGAAACACTGGAGCATCCTTTACCAAAGTAGAGATGAAAAGATGACCCACAATGCTTTGCGTAAACTTCATTTAAAGTGACGCACCTGTTGACTGCTCATCAGAACAAGTGAATAACTAGAATAACTAGAATAATGAGAATAACTAGAATAACTTTACTAACCCTGATTTAAACCGTAAAATCCAGTCAAACGTATAATACACGTGATAAATGAAGGCAGTAGGGATGAACAGAGGAATATTACAGACATGAAAACTTTATCATTCAACTCATGATCACCATTTCATTTCTTCTCATTTCCATTTTATTTAAATAGTTAACCAATCAGTCAGTGTTTTAAACTGTATTTGTTTTGCTATTTTGAAATATTAAAGTAAAGGTTTAAGTTTGTAAATCACAACCAACTAAAGCGATGAAGTGGGCATGTTGCTGTATTGTGATTATTATATTTATCATCATAATTACGCAGGGAAGACGCGGTTTATAGAGCTTTTCACAGAACGAGCTGAGAGGAAGATGAAACCAGAGTAGACTCTGGAATAAATTTAACAGAGACCAGAGAATTAAAGACAAAATGATTAGGAAGGGAATAAAGCAAAAGTATTTAATATGGTTATGAAACTAAAGGACTTGAACATTATTCATCTGGTTGTATTGACTTAGAAAGTTCAGATTAAGAGAAAGGTTTCTGCTGGTCTAGATGTTCACAGTTCTTCACAGACTTTAGGATATAAAAATCTTACTGAGCTCATATCTCTGACGTTTTAGCGTTCACAGCACAAAACAACACAGAGAACGCACTGAGTGGAAGTTGCGAATTTAGTCCATCAACGTTAAATTGTAGTTTTTACACAAAAACACACGTCACGTCTGTAACATCCGCCTAGGGGAAGTGCAGTTGGATTCCTTATTCACCTCAGTTCTCCTTTCCTATCCTCTTACTCCCTCCTTTCCTATCCTCTTACTCCCTCCTTTCCTTAACCCTGTGACATTTCTCGTCGGGGTTAAGGAAAAGTGAATAGGAAAGGAGTTAGGAGGTAATTTTTTTTTACTTTTCGAACGCACCCTTAAACTTTAGTTCAGCAGCCATGAATCAAACCTCCAGAAACATAAACAGGAAGTGTTTGTTCTACAGGAATGTTGTCAGCTGATCTCTCTTTCATCAGGGTTTACTCCGTCAGCTGGTTCTACTTCCTGGTTCTGATGCCTCGCCCAGATTATGTCCATCAGCTGACCCCAGCCTCAACGAACTGTCTGTCCCCCAGATCCTGAAGACCACCCCACTTCAGCCAGACCACCACGGACCAGTTTACCCCTACGGTGAGGAAAGGAGATTCATTTAGAAACTTCTTCAGTGTGGAATACTCTTCAAAAGTAGAGATGGTCTAAATCGTTTCACACTGACCTGAAACCAAGTCTGATCCGAACAAACAGACATGAAAAACGAGTTATTAGATCCAATGGAAGTAATCTGACCACAGCAGGGGCCTTGGACCAGCACATGGTAACCAGGTAGTATCTGTTGGTGGTCTGGGATGCCTTCCTCAGGACCAGACTGGTTGTATGAACACAGCGAGTACTGGTTTGCATGAAGGACCCATCAACTGATTCTGTAAGAAGATAGCAGCATGGTTTCATATATTCCAGCCTTGATCAGAGGGTTGGGAATATTGTCTCTTTGTAGTGATCAGCTCAGTTAGAAGAGTCTGTTAATAAACACAAACAAGTTTTTTTGGCTTTTTATATCTTTAAAACAAAAAAGGAATCAACTAATAGAACCAACTCGTCTGTGAACAACACATCACCACTCCCTCATAATTTGGATTATGTTGTTTCAATTTAACGCCACGACCCTCTTTGGTTGACAGTCTGACCTCTGACCTCTTGATTGGGACAAATTGAGTGGAAGAGCCTACAGCTTCACAATCATTCCATCCACGGCCTTTGCAAATGATATCATCCTTTTAAGCCTCAAAATGTCTCATCCTTTCCCTTAAAAATGTCATCCTTCAAAACATCTTCAACATTCCATCCTTGCCCCTAAAGATGATGTCATCATTTAATGTATAAAAAACATTCCATCCTTGCCTCTAAAAGTGATGTCATCATTTAACGTGTATAAAACATTCCATCCTTGCCTCTCATTTAACATATATAAAACATTCCATCCTTGCCTCTAAAGATGATGTCATCATTTAACATATATGAAACATTCCATCCTTGCCTCTAAAGATGATGTCATCATTTAACGTGTGTAAAACATTCCATCCTTGCCTCTAAAGATGATGTAATCATTTAACATATATAAAATATTCCATCCTTGCCTCTAAAGATGATGTCATCATTTAACGTATATAAAACATTCCATCCTTGCCTCTAAAGATGATGTCATCATTTAACGTGTGTAAAACATTCCATCCTTGCCTCTAAAGATGATGTCATCATTTAACGTATATTAAACATTCCATCCTTGCCTCTAAAGATGATGTCATTATTAAACATATATAAAATATTCCATCCTTGCCTCTAAAGATGATGTCATTATTTAATGTATTTAAAACATTCCATCCTTGCCTCTAAAGAAGATGTCATCATTTAACATATATGAAACATTCCATCCTTGCCTCTAAAGATGATGTCATCATTTAATGTATATAAAACATTTCATCCTTGCCTCTAAAGATGATGTCATCATTTCACTTATATAAAACATTCCATCCTTGCCTCTAAAGATGATGTCATCATTTAACGTATATAAAACATTTCATCCTTGCCTCTTGAGATGTTGTCATCATTTAACAAATATGAAACATTCCATCCTTGCCTCTAAAGATGATGTTATCATTTAACATATATAAAACATTCCATCCTTGCCTCTTAAGATGATGTCATCATTTAACGTGTATAAACATTCCACCCTTGCCTCTAAAGATGATGTCATCATTTAGCGTATATAAAACATTCCACCCTTGCCTCTAAAGATGATGTCATCATTTAGCGTATATAAAACATTCCATCCTTGCCTCTAAAGATGATGTCATTATTTAATGTGTTTAAAACATTCCATCCTTGCCTCTAAAGATGATGTCATCATTTAACATATATGAAACATTCCATCCTTGCCTCTAAAGATGATGTCATTATTTAACATATATAACACATTCCATCCTTGCCTCTTAAGATGATATCATCATTTAAGGTATATAAAACATTCCATCCTTGCCTCTAAAGATGATGTCTTCATTTAACGTGTATAAAACACTTCATCCTTGCTTCTTAAGATGATTTCATCAATTAACATATATGAAACATTCCATCCTTGCCTCTAAAGATGATGTCATCATTTAACATATATAAAACATCCCATCCTTGCCTCTAAAGATGATGTCATCATTTAATGTATATAAAACATTCCAGTGTCTAAAGTCATCATTTAATGTTCAAGGGTCAGTGGAGTCCAGTCCAGTGTGGAGTCTGTATTTCCAGGATCCACTAGGTTCTAGTCTAAACCAGTGTAGTCCAGTGGGTCAGTGTAGTCCAGAGGGTCAGTGTAGTCCAGAGGGTCAGTGTAGTCCAGAGGGTCAGTGTAGTCCAGTGGGTCAGTGTAGTCCAGAGGGTCAGTGTAGTCCAGTGGGTCAGTGTAGTCCAGAGGGTCAGTGTAGTCCAGAGGGTCAGTGTAGTCCAGAGGGTCAGTGTAGACAGGATGGAGGGGATAGCTGCTGGTTTTAGATTCCACCATGGCTGTTTGTGTCTGTGAGCAGCCATCTCTGTGATTGACAGCTGGGTCCGCCTTCTGTTTGATCTTTGTTTCCATGACAACATGAGGGCTCAGGGACGGTAACAGTCGGCTAACCTCCACCTTTAAAAAAAAAGACATCCTCTAATGCGCTCAGAGAAAGACACCGTCTTAAAATTGCTGAGAGCTCCACGCCACGGCTCGTTCTAGCCACTGCTTTGCTCTTTCTAACCTCCTGGCCTTCATGCTGATCACATGACTGACAGCGAGTAACTGAGGACAGAACTGTGACTACCTGCCTGAGTGGATGTTTCTGTGTCAATAGTCCTTTTGTGATCAGTCCTATGTTAGGATCTGATATTAAGAGGAATTAGAAGTCTGATTTTCATGAACTTTGAGCTAAAATTATCAAGATCAGAACAAAAAACAGCTCCAGATACTTACCTCTATGCTTCATTAGTGCTAATGCTAATTACTGATGGGACACATAACAGCTGACATGGTAGCAGAATGTTTCATCTCAATGATAGACGCTGAAATTAAAGGATATTGACACCTATTATTAAACCAGCAACGAAACAAATGACCTCCTGGACTCCCAAACCAGCCTCATTTGGCCTTAACCTGCCTCAATGAGCCCAAATCTGCCTCCTTTAGCCCAACCCGGCCTCATTTAGCCCAAACCTGCCTCATTCAGCCCAAACCGGCCTCATTCAGCCCAAACCGGCCTCATTTAGCCCAAACTGGAATCATTGAGCCCAAACCAGCCTCTCTTAGCCCAAACCAGCCTCTCTTAGCCCAAACCTGACTCTCTTAGCCCAAACCTGCCTCATTAAGCCCAAACCGGCCTCAAAGAGCCCAAATCTGCCTCATTGAGCCCAAACCTGCATCATTTAGCCCAAACTGGCCTCACTGAGTCCAAACCTGCCTCTCTTAGCCCAAACCTGCGTCATTTAGCCCAAACTGGCCTCATTTAGCCCAAATCTGCCTCATTTAGCCCAAACCGGCCTCATTCTGGCCTCATTTAGCCCAACCAGCCTCTCTTGATCAGCCCAAATCTGCCTCATTGAGCCCAAACCTGCCTTTTCATGAACTTTGAGCCCAAACCTGCCTCCTTTAGCCCAAACCAGCCTCACTGTGCCCAAACCGGCCTCATTGAGCCCAAACAGGCCTCTCTTAGCCCAAACCGGCCTCTCTTAGCCCAAACCTGCCTCATTTAGCCCAAATTGCCTCATTTAGCCCAAACCAGCAAATGACCTCTTAGCCCAAACCAGCCTCATTTGGCCTTAACCTGCCTCAATGAGCCCAAATCTGCCTCCTTTAGCCCAAACCGGCATCATTTAGCCCAAACCTGCCTCATTTAGTCCAGACTGGCCTCATTTAGCCCAAACCGGCCTCATTTAGACCCAAACTGGCCTCATTAAGCCCAAACCGGCCTCACTGAGCCCAACCCAGCCTCATTTAGCCCAAACCTGCATCATTTAGCCCAAACTGGCCTCATTTAGCCCAAATCTGCCTCATTTAGCCCAAACCGGCCTCACTGAGCTCAACCCGGCCTCATTTAGCCCAAACCTGCATCATTTAGCCCAAACCGGCCTCATTTAGCCCAAACCGGCCTCATTTAGCCCAAACTGGAATCATTGAGCCCAAACCAGCCTCTCTTAGCCCAAACCAGCCTCTCTTAGCCCAAACCTGACTCTCTTAGCCCAAACCTGCCTCATTAAGCCCAAACCGGCCTCAAAGAGCCCAAATCTGCCTCATTGAGCCCAAACCTGCATCATTTAGCCCAAACCGGCCTCACTGAGCCCAAACCTGCCTCTCTTAGCCCAAACCTGCGTCATTTAGCCCAACCCAGCCTCATTTAGCCCAACCCAGCATCTCTTAGCCCAAACCCGGCCTCAATGAGCCCAAACTGGCCTCATTTAGCCCAACCAGCCTCTCTTTGCCCAAACCGGCCTCATTGAGCCCAAACCGGCCTCTCTTAGCCCAAACCTGCCTCATTGAGCCCAAACCAGCCTCTCTTTGCCCAAACCGGCCTCATTGAGCCCAAACCAGCCTCTCTTAGCCCAAACCGGCCTCTCTTAGCCCAAACCGGCCTCTTTTAGCCCAAATCTGCCTCATTTAGCCCAAACCGGCGTCATTTAGCCCAAACCGGCCTCACTGAGCCCAAATCTGCCTCATTTAGCCCAAACCTGCATCATTTAGCCCAAACCAGCCTCACTGAGCCCAAACCCAGCCTCTCTTAGTCCAAACTGGCCTCATTTATTCCAAACTGGCATCATTTAGCCCAAACTGGCCTCTCTTAGCCCAAACCTGCATCATTTAGCCCAACCCTGCCTCATTTAGCCCAAACCTGCCTCATTGAGCCCAAACCGGCCTCATTCAGCCCAAACCTGCCTCATTTAGCCCAAACCAGCCTCATTGAGCCCAAACTGGAATCATTGAGCCCAAACCGGCCTCTCTTAGCCCAAACCAGCCTCTCTTAGCCCAAATCTGCCTCATTTAGCCCAAACCGGTCTCATTTAGCCCAAACCGGCCTCTCTTAGCCCAAACCGGCATCTCTTAGCCCAAACCGGCCTCATTTAGCCCAAACCGGCCTCATTTAGCCCAAACCGGCCTCATTTAGCCCAAACCTGCCTCATTGAGCCCAAACCGTCATCATTGAGCCCAAACCGGCCTCTCTTAGCCCAAACCGGCCTCTCTTAGCCTAAACCGGCCTCATTGAGCCCAAACCGTCATCATTGAGCCCAAACCGGCCTCTCTTAGCCCAAACCAGCCTCATTTAGCCCAAACCGTCATCATTGAGCCCAAACCGGCCTCTCTTAGCCCAAACCGGCCTCTCTTAGCCCAAACTGGCCTCTCTTAGCCCAAACCGGCCTCTCTTAGCCCAAACCGGCCCCTCTTAGCCCAAACTGGCCTCTCTTAGCTCGGGACTAAACAGGAAACACCTGAAACAGACATGCTCTGATAGTAATAAAAGGCTAAACTCATCAGACCTTCCTACGGTGAACTGTAGTTCCTCCATTAAGAGTGATATTTCCTCTGAATGGTCACATATACACCAGAGCGCTGCTGAAGCTGTCGTTTTCCCATGCTGAGGCCTTCAGGCCTGTGTTGGTGTTAGTGCAGGGCTGTGAGGCGGTCCTCAGTCTGAAGGTCAGGATGGAGAGGAGAGCTTTAAAGGACCAGGAGACGTCCCTGTCCTCTTGATGCCAACATGGCTGACGGCTCCCTCTTAGTCTCTACAGTAACGGCACAAAATCGACTTTTACTCAGCTGTATTCCCAGAAATGACCCAGAGAGACAGCCTCAGCAGTATTATCTTCTTAAAAACAGCTTTAACGTGAAATAAAGATCACACTGATGTTGATGAGAGAGCAATCGTAGGGTTTGATCAGCGACTGTGAGCAGCCTGAGGCTCTCTGAGCTAATAAAGTTCATCAGACCGCTGCGTCTCTGATCATATCTGACTCTTTGTGACTCAGTTGAGATCTGAAACCTCGGTCTGCTTATAGCTGAGGTGCGTTTGATTTATGGACCTGCACAAAGACAGAACAGAGCTGATGGAGCTTCAGATTGACTTTTTTATCACTCCACGCTGTGATTGGCTTTTTTCAGTGTTTGTTTTGATTGTTATTGAGACGTGAGGAACTTTTATTCAGGTTTCAGCTCTAACGACTGAAATACTCAGAAATGAAACCGTGTTGATAAGTTACATAATCAATCACATGGTCTTTACATGTCTCAGCATCATCATCCTCGCTCTGTTCATGCTCTAGCGATGGTGCCAGCCACTTTTTAGGGCCCCAGCCCCGCCCCCTGCCAGCTAGGACCCTACTGGATCTGTATGCATCATCTTTCTGTCAGAAGAGTCGCTAATTTAACCTTTAACCTGCTCAACAACTCACCAAACTCAGAAAACTGTCCCCCTGTGGACGTTTTTATATTCTGGTGAAATCAGGCAAGTCCCTCAAACGTGAGACAGAGACGGGTAAGAGCTGCTGGTACACACGTGTATCCTGATAGGATGGAATAAAGTCTCTGGGGCCATCCTCTGAAATGAACAGACACAAAGCTGAAGGTCAAAGTTCCTTCTTTTCATGGACTAGTCTGAGGGACTTCATCGATTGACTCCAGCTTCACCTCTCTTTCAAAATAAGACATTTTTGATGGTGCCAGATGACTTAACCTGTTATAACTTCAGTTAACACTACTGTGTGATCTTCTGCTCTTAAGCGAGGCACACACATGAGGATTTTCTAAATCTTGAGAGATTTTTATCTGTTAGACTCCACACATGAAGACAGAAAGTCAGGCATTGAACAGCTTTGATCGTACTGTGTGTGGTGTGCTCCGATAATCTCAGCACAGCACACCACACACGTCATGGTCCTGTCCCACCACCGATCTACAATCTCATCCTCCAAGCCAGAAATCTCGCGTGATTACACGTGACCTAACAAAAATGAAGAAGAAAAAACAGCAACAACCAGAGAACACAACACGCAACACGGAAGAGGACATACGAGAGGAGGGCTGATGGTGTTCTTGGGACTGGTTTTAACAGAAAAATCCTGAACTAAAAAAAAAGAACTTTATGATGCTTCAGCAGGTCGGCCATGATAGTTTTTATTTACGCCTGCTTCCTTGTTCCTCAGTCAGCTCGCTTCTTGATTGGCTACATTCCATTCCACGTCACAATTCAGGGGGTACTGACTCGGGAGTCTGACAGGATAATCTGATAGGATAATCTGACAGGGTAATCTGACAGGGTAATCTGACAGGGTAATCTGACAGAATAATCTGACAGGATAATCTGACAGGGTAATCTGACAGGGTAATCTGACAGGGTAATCTGACAGGATAATCTGACAGGATAATCTGACAGGGTAATCTGACAGGGTAATCTGACAGGGTAATCTGACAGAATAATCTGACAGGATAATCTGACAGGGTAATCTGACAGGGTAATCTGACAGGATAATCTGATAGGATAATCTGACAGGATAATCTGACAGGGTAATCTGACAGGGTAATCTGACAGGGTAATCTGACAGAATAATCTGACAGGGTAATCTGACAGGGTAATCTGACAGGATAATCTGATAGGATAATCTGACAGGATAATCTGACAGGGTAATCTGACAGAATAATCTGACAGGGTAATCTGACAGGGTAATCTGACAGAATAATCTGACAGGATAATCTGACAGGGTAATCTGACAGGGTAATCTGACAGGATAATCTGACAGGATAATCTGACAGGGTAATCTGACAGGGTAATCTGACATGATAATCTGACAGGATAATCTGACAGGATAATCTGACAGGGTAATCTGACAGGGTAATCTGACAGGATAATCTGACAGGGTAATCTGACAGGATAATCTGACAGGATAATCTGACAGGATAATCTGACATGATAATCTGACAGGATAATCTGACAGGGTAATCTGACAGGGTAATCTGACAGGATAATCTGACAGGATAATCTGACAGGGTAATCTGACAGGGTAATCTGACAGGATAATCTGACATGATAATCTGACAGGGTAATCTGACAGGGTAATCTGACAGGATAATCTGACAGGGTAATCTGACAGGGTAATCTGACAGGATAATCTGACAGGATAATCTGACAGGGTAATCTGACAGGGTAATCTGACAGGGTAATCTGACATGATAATCTGACAGGATAATCTGACAGGATAATCTGACAGGGTAATCTGACAGGATAATCTGACAGGATAATCTGACAGGATAATCTGACATGATAATCTGACAGGATAATCTGACAGGGTAATCTGACAGGATAATCTGACAGGATAATCTGACAGGATAATCTGACATGATAATCTGACAGGATAATCTGACAGGGTAATCTGACAGGGTAATCTGACAGGATAATCTGACAGGATAATCTGACAGGGTAATCTGACAGGGTAATCTGACAGGATAATCTGACATGATAATCTGACAGGATAATCTGACAGGGTAATCTGACAGGATAATCTGACAGGGTAATCTGACAGGATAATCTGACAGGGTAATCTGACAGGGTAATCTGACAGGATAATCTGACAGGGTAATCTGACAGGGTAATCTGACAGGATAATCTGACAGGGTAATCTGACAGGGTAATCTGACAGGATAATCTGACAGGGTAATCTGACAGGGTAATCTGACAGGGTAATCTGACAGGATAATCTGACATGATAATCTGACAGGGTAATCTGACATGATAATCTGACAGGGTAATCTGACAGGGTAATCTGACAGGGTAATCTGACAGGATAATCTGACAGGGTAATCTGACAGGATAATCTGACAGGATAATCTGACAGGATAATCTGACATGATAATCTGACAGGATAATCTGACATGATAATCTGACATGATAATCTGACAGGGTAATCTGACAGGGTAATCTGACAGGGTAATCTGACAGGGTAATCTGACAGGGTAATCTGACAGGATAATCTGACAGGGTAATCTGACAGGATAATCTGACATGATAATCTGACAGGATAATCTGACAGGGTAATCTGACAGGGTAATCTGACAGGATAATCTGACAGGATAATCTGACAGGGTAATCTGACATGATAATCTGACATGATAATCTGACAGGGTAATCTGACAGGGTAATCTGACAGGGTAATCTGACAGGATAATCTGACAGGGTAATCTGACATGATAATCTGACAGGATAATCTGACAGGATAATCTGACAGGATAAGACATAAAATAATCTGGCGTTTGCCGTCCCTGGTCAGGAAGGGGGAAAATCAGGACAAAAACAGCCTGCTTACCTTCATGTGTGTACCCCGCTGTACTTGCTAGTCAGCAGTATCACACTGAACATGCTCACATGCAAACTACTCATTACAGCGCCCCCTGCTGGCAGTGGGAAGTAACACAAATGGGTCATATCTTCATTCTCACTGCGCGAACATATCGAGCTCTGATTTCCACAACACAGATATCTACTTATGCTACCACATGGCCCCTCATGGGCCCCACACCAAAAAGGGGCGAGGGAGCCAGGAATCTCTATGGTGAACACAGGAGGGTCCGCCTGCAGCGGACTCTCAGCCACGCCTGACTGGTGTCTGATGGCAGATTTACACGTGTGACATATTCCTTCGTTTCTTCATGATGGATTTAACTGAACTCTGGGGGATGTTCAGAGACTTGGAGATGTTTCTGTCTCCATCCCCTGACTTAGACTTCTCAATAACCTTTCTCTGAGTGTTCTTTTGTCTTCATGGTGTAATGGTAGCCAGGTATACTGATGAACCAGTTAACATACTTCATCCCACCTCTCCCAGTATCCAGTCTAATGTCCATTAACTTTATAAAACCAGCACTATTCCAGTATTCCACTATTCCAGGGATGACTCACTCTGATCTCTGTTTACTTCCCCCAAGGCATCATGGGAAGTGTAGTCTAAAGTCTATCTCCTGAATGAAGGTGTGGTTGTGAGGAGCACAGGGGCTTCCCGTCTGGCAGATTTAACCTCTGAGGTAAACTGCTGGTCGCCGTGTCCTCAGGCGGGTTAAAGCTCGCCATCAGCCGCTCTGTCTGCTCACGCTCAGTCGTCTACTTTCAGGTGATGATGTGTAATGATGTGAGAGTCATCCCGCTCTGTCTGCTCTTAATGAAGACGTGTGGTTAAAGAGTGACGAAGGCCGTCATTACACTCCCTTCATTAACACGGAGCTGTCAGTTCACCGCCACACGCTCCGATCAGGTTACCGTTTAAATGCTCGGCTGATGAACGTCTCAGCTCTGTCACTGTGGGGTTCTTTAAAGGACGGGGAATTTCCTTCATAATAAGAGAGACATCAGTCAACCTCAGCGTGACCTCAGCATGACCTCTGCTCTGCTGGGATGTAAATAACCAGTCTTTCATACTTTCTCTTTTATTTCCTCTGACAGGACTCCTGCAGTGGTAGTGATGGTATCATAGTCCTGAACACAGACTCTCCTCTTGTCTCTTCCTCTCTGTGTCTCCTCTGCACTGAGATCCAGACAGAGTCCTTGTGTTTTCAGCCTTCAGTCTCTCTCCTTCAAACTTTGCTCAGACTTTGTCCTCTCTGACTCAGGGATGAACAGAGGTCAAAGATCAAAACCATGTCTCCTAGACCCACCACTGGACCTCCGCTGTGTCTCTGGGGCACACAACCACCAGCATTTACTCTAGTTTGATCATCCATCATGAACATTTGACTATAAAACTCTTTAGTGATCCACGTTGGGAACTTTGCACCCATGGGAGTCAAAGACAGGCAGAAATGTCTGCATGAAGCTGACACCTGGTAGTCCCACCTTTGGTCCAACTGGTGGGTCTGGACCCTGAGGTGGGTCGTGTAGCTGTTTTAAATGTTTGCTTGGAAAAAGTCCAATGCATGCACTGATTTTCCAAGATAACCAGGTCGGTCCCAGAGAAATGACCACCTGTCCCACTTTCCCAGGAGAATGTCTGCATGCTTGTAGTAATGAGCTCTAAACATGCCGGCTGTGCCTCTGTGTTCAGCCATCGTTCTATCTCAGCTCAAATCTTTCTGAAAGCAGAGTTTCAAACACTTAAAGAGCGTCTGGCTGCAGTTGTCATGACGACGGCAGCGGTGTGTCCTGAGGCTTTGGTTGAAGTTTGACCTCCTGAGTCCTGAGCTTTAGTTTGAGTGCATTTTTAGTTCCTCCCCCTTCTCTGGGATCAGTCTAACCCTGATCAGTTTAAAACTCAGCCTGGTCTTTGGACAGGAAGTAGTTTAGACCAAAAAGGATGTCCATAACCCCCCCAAAGGTCCTATTTCTGCAGAAAATCCAGACCTGGATCGGTTTTAGAGCAGATGTTTAGGCTGAGTAGTGTTGGGGGTCGTCGGTCATTGAGAGAGGGATGGGGGGCTCATTTAGATGACGGACCACAGGGACTGGTTAAGGCCAAGCATCAACAACATTTACACTAAAGGGGCTGAATTTAGTGGAAATGTTCCTTTAAAATCCACATAAATTTTCTAACATTCTTAAAAATGACTTAAAGTTACATATTTGTGAAGTTTCCCATGAAAAATGCTTCAAATATTCAGTGAAACTTTACCAGAATAGCTGATTTAGCACATTCTTAAGCTTTGATGAATGTCTCAGAAATTCCCCCCAAAAATGTGCAGATGTTACTCAAAATTCCATGAAACTGATCGGAAATTTGCCTTGATCTCCCAACAAATTTCCCAAGACTTACTGCAAATTCTTCACAATTTTAAAGACCCCCCCCACACACACACACCCACACACATACACACACAAAATTCCCAGTCTAACTCCTGCAGAAATATAAATAAGTTACAATGAAAATGCAAAAATAAATTCTAATGAAATTCCCAAATACTGCACACATTTCCCAGATTTTGCTGACAGTTTTTCTAAACTAAATCTCCCCAAACATCCAATAAATCTTCTGAAAATATCCAGACATATTCCCACATTTTCCATAAATCCTGTCCATCTCCCTACAGTCCTGAGACTCCTCGGAGCACATGACGGTAGCTTCAGAGAACCTTCTGGACATTTCTCTGAGAATCTAAAGGCAGGATGATGACTGGTCTGAGTCCTGGTGTGTACATGCCTGGTCTATGGAGGAGAATAAGGACCAGTCACCAGGCCCACCTGTAGACCAGTAGATAGTCCAGATACTCATGTGGGACCATATCTTGAAACATGGGTTTTCACCAGTCTCCTTTGATAATCCTGGTCTCCTCAGCCCGACTACAGTCCAGTCAGAGTCTTCCTGATCCAGACTCTGATCTGAACCCTGATAGGTTACATAAATCAGGGTTCTTCTGTGGACCTGAGGTGACATCACTCTGCCCATGTTCTGCTGCTGCTAAGAAGTTTCAGCAGAAACCCTCTCTATAACTACAACCAACGCCTTTCCCGCCACTTCCTGTATTGTCCTTTAAACCAGGCTTCTCCACCTTTTCAGTCTGCGACCCCCAAAATAAAGG